>NW_024962253.1:4838286-4904523 GCF_019238085.1 Lagopus leucura
AAAGAAAAGAAAAGAAAAGAAAAGAAAAGAAAAGAAAAGAAAAGAAATATCAGCTACTCTGATATTTTATGTGTATCTCTTAAAGAAACACAAAGAGGAAAAGCAAGCAAACAAAAAAAGCAACAACAACATTGTTCCTGGAGCAGCTGAACTAGCTTAGTACAGCGAGGAGTATACAGGTGTCTTGTGCTGCTTTTATTTGCTGTATAATAGGTGCCTACTGGAATGGGAGAAAGGGCATGAGAAGCTGTCCTTGTCTTTGCAGAGCATGAATAGCATTTATCTCTGTGCAGTGGGCATCGCCAAGTTGGGTTTTTGTCAATCTGTCAATTCTTTTTTTTTTTTTCCTTTTTTTTTCTTTTCTTTTCTTTTTTTTTTAACAGAAAGCAGAGTTCAGTAAATAAAGATAAATGATCGTGCTCCTTGTCTGCAGACCCTGGAGCTAAACTGAACAGGCCTCTTATGGTTTGGACCTGCTTCATTGACTGTTCAGACAGCCCAGTAATACGACAGATGTACCCAGCCGTTCCCTCTTCCCCGCTGTCCATTAGATTATGTTCATTTTGTCTGAGATGCCATTATAAGTCTCAAGGTCAAATAAGTCACAGAGAAGAAATAGGAGGACTAATTTTTTTTCCCTGCCGCCCTCCATGCATAAAGGCTCATTCACAACTTGCAAAGCACATCATCTTTTAAGATACACATACATCTCAGCAAAATTTATTGAAATAAAATGCAAGTGTAGCATTCACCTAGAGGCCGTGACAGCAGAGGAGAATTCTCAAGAATGATTTGGTCTGCTTTCCTAAATTTCTAATGAATTGTTAATGACATTTATTAAGAAGGATCTTCTAGAAAAAAAAAAAAAAAGAAATAGAGAAAAGGAAGAGGTACAGGAGGTAAGATTCAAAAGTCTAAAAGTCTTTCCTCAAGGGGTGCTGGACAAGTTAACAAGCAGTGAGTAGAGCCATTAAAAAGTGAATGCAGGATAAGAAGAAAGAACAACAGCTTTGCAATAACATTGCTAGACGTTCTTCCAAAAAAATCTTCTTTAAAAAGTGGGGATAGATTTTGTTCTTAGTCACAGCAGTTTTGTACCTCTCACTGGACAATGGACAGTGGCTAAGGATTCACATAATAGCCAAAAACAGCATCTCTAGTTCTGATCTACTGGGGGTAAAAGTGAAACAAACAAACAAACAAACAAACAAACAAAAAACTCTGAAACAGTGAAACAAAGATAAATTTCTTCCCTTTTAGGAAAATTGAAGAATGGCTACCAATTAATCACATGTAAGTATGTAGACCTCGAGATTTTTGGTTTCCCAGAATTTTATCCCAAAGAAGCACAAATATGTGCACTCATTTCTTTCTGGGGGGGCTGAGATTGTGTACAAACATTTAAATTTCATTTTGAAATTTAGAGTTACAAAAGGAGTTTGGTTTTTTTTTTTTTTTCTTTTCATTTGAAAAATAGTTGTTATACACTTTGTTTTAGTCATTTTTGTTACTAGCAAGTTATTAAATTTGAAGGGGAAAAAGAAAGGAAAAGAAAATAATACTAAACAGTACAAAACATCCAATATGGCAAACCTTCCAAACCTTCCTCCTCCCCCCCTCCCCCGAAAGAAATCAAAACATAAACAAAAATAAACAAACACACACACAAGAGTTAAAGGTTCTGCCACATCGTAACACTTTTTGATAGAAATCTTTTTTTTTTTTTTATAGAATCATTGCATCTGTGAGGAAAGAAAGCATTATTGTCCAAGTTTGCAGATCAGAGATCAAGGCAGAGCAAGACTAAGGGACAGCAAATCTGAAGATTGTTGATATTAACAGAACCTGGGAACAGATTCAGCCTCTCCTGTATCTCACATTTGAATCCAACACATTGTACAATCCTATCCCTGAAGCCCAGGGAGGGAGAGAGCAGCCATGAGGTAGGCAATCTGAATTCAGGGCAGCTCTTGACAACTTTGTTGTAGCAAATTATTACAGGAGACTTTTTTTTTTTTTTTTTTTTTTTTTTTTAATAATGTAAATAAATTAATCTGTAACAGTGGGTCCTGATCCCCTACTTGTGTTGGGGGAAATCTAGGAGTAGAATCCCACAGTGGTCAATAACTGAAGACTTCTGACTGTCCAAATTTGGCCCTTTGGAAAGATGAAGAACCAGACTAAAGAGCACAGAGAGATTACACAGACATTTTATAAGAGGGATATACATAACTGAGTATGTTCTAAATAAATGAAAGTAATATTGAAAAGCGACTATAGTGTAATTTTATTTGAAGGGAGGAAGGAAGGAAATAGAAAAAGAGAGAAAGAGAGTAAGAGAGAGAGAGAGAGAGAGAGAGAAAGAGAATGAGCGAAACAAGGAAAGGAAGAAAGGTAGAAAGGAACTGGAACTGAGCTAGTTAATGTTCCCAGAGAGAGACATAGCATGGGAAGTTGCTTGCTCCTGTTTCTGCTTTCAGTGCTGTGGAGTGTCAGGCACAGAGAGTCTCAGCTCCTCTCCCCCAACTCTTGCCAGAGGTAACCCAGCTCTTGCCCAAAGCCCCATAACGGCACTGCTCTGTAGTGTGAGCTAATAAGTCTTCCTTTGTTGAGACTGTACAAGCAGAGAAGCCTGAGGGAAGCAGGTGGAAACACTGAGCAACTGAGACTCTCCCTGAGGCCAGCCTCGCTCTGCAAAAATACATATGGCAAAAGTAGCTGCTCTATCCTTTCATAGGTTACCATGTCCGTAACCCTTTGTGCTTTGGTCAAGACTTTTCTGTTCCCCACTTCAACTCCCCGTGGGAAGTCTTAACATTCATTTTTTTGCAAGGCTATTTTGGTCATTGCAGTTACATGCTATAGTGATGAGTGTAGATTATTCCTCAGAGGTGTGAGGAAGGACCGCTTTATAGACATTTTCCTCACCCTCTGCATGCAAGATTAAACACAAGTCAATATGAAGTATGCAGGGTTAGGAGGAATAGAGCCATAAGATTTTTAAAATATGAATCCACTCAAGTGAAACACAGACTAAAGTCTTGCAAATGCATTTTTGAGTGTACGGCATTACTTCCCCATCGAGGGTTCTCCACATGATCCCTTGAGATATGCGGTCCTCTGAAGCCTGTAAAATTATTCTAATCAGCATTTGCTTAGTACTTCAGAAGTTCTGGCAAACACAAGCTAATTAATTCTCACATTTTCCCCAGAGGAGGAAGATCTCATTTTGTTGATGGTAGAACAGAGACAAGGATAGTTTAAGTTACATGCCCATGGCAAAATCTTGGGTTAGTGTCGTGCACTAAATTGAAAGTTTGGGACTGGCTACCAAATCAGAGTTGAGAACATTGAATGCAACCCAGGGTCTCTATCTGGCTGAGACAACTAACTTTCTGCTACGTCGTGCTTATGTTTAAGCACTAAATAAATGTGACAGTATTTCTCCCTGTGGATATTTGAAAGAAGCTATTTCTCTTCATTGACTGCACAGGGAAACTTGAGCATCTTAAAATGTAAAGGCATGTTATTTGGGGGAACTGTATCCATTAGCTTTGTTCACTGGGAGCAAAAGAGTGGGAAGGGAGGTTATGCATCAGGCTTTATTCCTGACAGCTTTTGCTGCTAATGCTTGTGAGAAACTATTAGGCGGATTTCATGGTTTTTTTTTCTCTCTGCACTTGACATATTACCCTGAAATCTGAGGTGTGAAATGGTACAGGACTTCAACTATGAGAGCATATGCTGGGTCATGCTATATAATGTGTATCTTCTTGCACTTGGGTCAGAATCTTCCATTCCTAATTTTCAGAAATTCTCAGAAATATTAGTCAAGCAAACACAAAGTGAAACTCCCATCATAATGATAGGAGGTAAGGGTTACTCCCAAACTGTTTGCCTGTTATTAGCTTCTTCTGAAAAGGTATTTAGACTTCATGAAGAAAAATGGATTTCCTGACCTTCTCCAGTCCCCACCCATTTTCAAAGAGCTTTCACAAATTTAGCTAATTAGACATTGAGGAATGCCTTTTATAAGTAGACAGTTAAGTAAAGATTGCACCTGGTTCAGTGTGTGTTAATGATATCTCCTCATGGCCTGTAGTGACAAGGAGACTAGGGACTGAGAGTAACCTCACTCAGAACTGCATAAAAAAAGGAAGAGTGATCAGTAGGCATTGAAATTTATGGGTGAGAGAAGACTGTAACACTTCTTTGAAAAAAGAAAAATCATAATATTTCAATTTTAATTCAAACTTTAAGTTAGAATTTTGAAAAACATTCAGTGTAACAATCTGTAAAAGAAATGTATTTCTAAGTATTGTTTCAAAGCTTTGCTTCACTGCAAAACTTTCTTTTTAAAATTTTCATTAAAAAGCTAAGCAACATTTTTTTAATGTAGTAGTGCTATTACTACATTCTTCCATTTCTAAAAGAAGTAAATCAATAAAATCAGCCCTTTTCTATCAACAGTTATCTATGGAAAACTGTTAAGTGGACAGGACCAAAGCTATACCTATGATGTCTTTAAATCTACACTGGTAAGGACTGTTTTGATATTACTGAGATGAAGAAAATCCCTACAAGGCCTACATGCGTTGACTCACTTTATGTACTTCAAAGTAGTTAGAAAACACTGCAATCAAACTGGATTGGAAAGAGAAGAAATTAGAAAGCAAATGGAAGCGCAAAAGAGGACAATGATTTTCCCAAGGTGGCTTGTACTAAAGATTGAACCAGAAAAGTACCCAGGTTTTCTAATGTTATTTCCTTATTTCCATTGGCTAAAGCACTTCAATAGATTGCTTTTCATATGCTTTTCTCTCTCTCTCTTTCTCTCCTTTCCCCTCCTCCCCCTTCCCCCCTGGATGCTTTGAGTAAATATCACTGTTGCATCCTTCATATTTTCTTTCTACTGCAAGAGCCAAGGAGCAGACTTTGAGACTGCTGAAAAGTGCTGTTACTGTAGGTGCTGTTCAGGTACTTCATAAGTTGTAAGTGAGAGACAAGGAATGTTATTACACATGAAACTGAACTGAGAAATGAGAGGAACTAGAAATGGAAATTGACATTAATTTGTTCTACATATTAACTACCAAGAGTCTTCTCCTTTTGTCTGAATATCTACTTTTAGATTACATGCAAATTTGATTCTAGATTCTAATAGAGATTGGGAATACTTCACTTCTTAGGTACTTTTCCTTTCTCAGTTTCTTTTCTTCATCCCTACATATAACTCCAAAGAATTCCTCTGCAACTTGTGACTTACTTTTACATCTTTGAAGCTTGCAGCTAATTACTGTAAATGACTTATGAAAAAACTGACTTTTATAAGGATTGTCTTTTGCTTTAGGTGACTGACAGGAGAGAAGTCCAGCCAAATGAGTCAAATGACTTAAACATTTCTTCTTGCAACAGGGACAAACTGCAGCTGATGGAGATGAAACTTCAGCAGACTGGTATTAGAAACTGAGATGATCTATGTCTCAATCTTTTGAGCAAGAATTAATGTCGATGAATGTTCAATGCCTAATAACTACACAGTGTTTTCTTCATTATACCAGGAGTTTGCAAATCTGAAGAACTGCACTTACATCATGTAATTTGTTTTCCTAAGATGAAATGAAGAAGAAAAATGTCAAGTAATTATATACTTGTTACTCTCAAGAATTCCAGGCTCAAGATGAAGACTAATACAAGAAGTTGGAAAATAGTCTGTAATTTCTGTTCACTTATTTGATGTAGTTTACCTTTATTGCTATGGGATTTTAATTGATAATTCAATAGAATATTTATATTCTGTCTTGTGGCTGCTGCACTAATTCTATTAATTCCTGGAGTGGCTACACGACATTCTGTTAGAATCATTATTTTCTTTTTAATAGAATATAGTAACAGACAGCAAGTGACTCGGCATACGGTAGATTGTTCCGTTTATTGAAAATCAAGATCCTGTATTTGCTCTATTACAATAATGAAGTTGATGATTTCCAATCTGTTTAATAAACTGTTTCTGCATTTGAATATTTATATTAAATCAACCAGCTGGTGAAATCACATCGTTGTTTTTACTCAGAAGTGTATATTACTTATTAACAATAAACATTCTGTTTGCTCTTTGCTTCAAATAAGGTCATAGATGTCTTCATGCCCAACGCTTGTAAAACAAACACTTGCCATTCAGTCCTAGATTTTTTATTTTAAAGTTTCAGCTCTAGCTATTTACAAAATCACATAGAAATGTCCCTTGGGGAAACTGAGGCACAGAATAGTCACAGAGCAGATGTCAGAATGAGCTTCACTCCTCTCTCACTTACAATCCCACCACAAATTTGTCCTTAAATACTTGAATGCTTGTTTGACAATAAAAACAGTTTAACAATAGATCATGTAGGGTCTTCTAGTTCATTTGCATATGTCATTACACTGATGTTCAGTACAGATCTCTAAGTGGGCACAATGCATGTGATTTAGGATTAATTGTCTATGCTCAACTGTATTTAAACTTTCCAGTCTTCACTCTTGCACACAGGATACTGATTCTCTCAGCTTATCTGCTCCAATTCTGTTCCAATTCAGTTTGATGTACTGTCATGTGTTGTGTGTGCAAAAGCATGGGAGTGCCCCTGTGGTAAAGTATGGGAGTCTAGATTCCAGGTTTGTGTAAAAACACAAATGACAAGGGGTTGAGACTTTGGTGCTAAATCTCTCCAACTGAGTGGATCCATGGCGACTTTCCTCACTAAAGAATGGAAGCAGAGATAATTCATTTCAAGCAAGGTAGGTAAATGAAAGAGCAGTGGTGAGTTTTCAGCACACCATTGGACAGGCAGTGGGAAAATCTTATTTTGTGTCAATCCACTGAAATAAAGGGCTGAGTGGGCTCTGGGCACTATTTTAAACAAACCTACAGACATCTAGTGGGGCAGAACTGGGAGAGTTCTAAAGAAACTTAATAGGGTTATAGAACTACCTTGGAAACCTACAGGATTTATTAGAGAATTACTTTTTCTCCAAAGATTTCTTTGGATCATCTAATAGAAGTATATTTCATTCTATTTTTTATTTTACAAGGTGGTTTAAAAAATTATACGAGAAAGTTTGTAATTTTCTACAAAGCCCTGTAGGATTTTTTTCAGAAGGGAAATATCTCTGTGTACTTAATACATGCAAGATATTACTGCACAAGAATTGCTAATGAAAAATTTAACTCTTGGTACCTCTTTAAGCACTAATGAGGGAAAGACTACACATGAATAAGTGCAAAGTATCCAGTAAAACACTACCTTGGATAACACTGTGACTTGGGGAGAGAAACAAAACAAAAGAAACAGCCTGTGAATATTTATGAGTTGATCTTATGACTTGTCTCTGTATTGACATTTTCAAGTTAAAAAACATTTGACTAAAGGAAAATGGCTAGTTCTCAGTAGCAACAGCAGCATTCTGCAAATTTCCTAGCCTAGAGGCAGCATACAAAAAGAAGTAAGAGCAAATGATGTATACTTTGATGTAATGTGTAACCTGAGGGGACTGCCAGACAAAACTGGGGGAGGGGGATATGAAAAATTAAAATGAAATAGAAGAGTAGGTCGCTGCCTGTAGGATGAAGTTTAATCTTTCAATACCATTAGTGATAAGAATGGAAGGATAATGGAGAGGGCACCAGCAAAATAAATGACTCTTTGTTCTGTTGGTTTAAAATTGTTTATTTTAGATGGTTTCAAGTAATTAAAGGAAATTGCAGTCTCTAACTATATGAGAGATCATTAAAGAAAGTTTGGCAGGAAAAAAAAAATAATAAGGGAAAAGATAAAGTTCATTGTCCCAGTTAGATGAGAAGTGTTTTGTTAGAAACACCCCCCAAAAAAAAACCTGGAGGGAAAACAAAGCAAAGAGGCATAAACAAAGTTACAGCCCAGAGAGTCAGACTGAGGATCAATCTGGGGGAGAAAAAAAAAAGAAAAAAAAAATAAAGAAAAAGAAAAAAAAAAGGAAAGAAATGCATATTGATTTAAAGTTTCCCAGACAAATGACGGGTTGCATAAATTGCATCAGATAGAAACTTGCTATCACTGTTATGCAACACTAGGAAACAACACTACCAGAAAGTCAAGGCTGCTAATGTCAGCTCTAATCCAATAAAGACTAAATATTAGGGTGAAGTACGCAAATAGCTTCAAAAAGAGCTCACAGGTTTAAAGTTAAACACATGCTTAAGTATTTCCAAGATGACAGACGCCCTAAAATAAAAAATTATGTTTTGTTTTCCTAGCTAGGCAAATTAACAGCCTCCATTTCACATGAAATTGAGGTTTTTGTTGCTGTTTTGGCTTTTACTTTATGCCTAACAGTGAAACACAGTGTTTACAGAAACAAAATAGCTTGGAGAATCACTAATAGTTTTCAAAACTTGTCTGGCACTGTTTCCTGTTATGGGACACCCAGTATCCCATCTCAGAGACTTTGGGATCATATTACTCTATGCGAAGGAAGCATACAATTGCAAGTGAGTAATGCAGTGTGTCTAGTCCAAAGAGAACAAGAGACTGCTGGTCACCTCTCCAGGTAACCTCTGTGCTAGCACAGCTGGAGGACCACATTTCAGGCACTTGTATGCTAAAATTCTGTTTTATGAAGCCTCTGTCTTTGCTCCCCACTTGTATCTGTGTTAGGGATGGGGTAGAAAGGTGTCATCTTGCTTTGGATGCCAATGGAAACTATCAGATGCATGGATATACCCATATAAATATTTGGTTTTATCTTTATTTTATATACACATATAAAATAATATATATATATATACTTCTCTATGAAGTAACAGCCTGGAAGATATGTAATGACAAGAGGTCATGAGAGAAGTGGCAAAATGGCATATATATGGCTCAAGTATTTTTTGCTCTGACTTGTAGGCCGTGAAGAATACAAGGTTTCACTCAGTCAAGCAAATTTAGATGAGCTTTGTCATTCCTTAACATACCCTGAGGATACTTCAGAATGAATCTGAAGAACTGACACCTTCACCCATTACTGCTACACAGCTAAACCAGGTGCACACTCAATTCTAGCAGAGGAACATAACTGTAAAAGCATGTAAAGAAGTACGAAACATCACTAGCTATAATTTAATTATCTTATCTACAGTGTAACTGTGGCCTTGGAGATTCAGAGAATTTGGGAAGATTTGCTGCCCTAAACAGGACATAAATTGGGTAACATTAACTGGATGAGGGTGGAAACTCTTGCTTCATTTTTCTATTGCTACTGACCCCATTCAGTTCTGACGTGCTGTATACAATTAGTTTGCATTTGGTTTCTTCCTCTGAGCTGTGAGGCCAGGCAAAGATTTCTTCCTTGCTGGCTACATACATGCTGTAGAAGGGCTCTTGCTTTCTAAGGACACACAGCTCCCTCAGTGCAGTGGACATTATTAAGGTTGTAAAGATCAAGGTAAAGGAGGTAGTAGTTTCCTTCTTATGTTGTCCGTAAAGTTTCACTCTTCGCAAAGTTTTAATTGCCTTTCAGAACAGAGTTTTCAAGTAGCATTATTCTCTGCTTGCACTTTTAACAAGGGAATTAACTCTTCCATTGCAATCTCAGCTGCTGAGGAGCGCTTAGCCTGAGCTGCCAAAAGAGACAGTGTTTACCACTGCTCAGGATTTGTCCCAGGGTATGAATAACGAAGTTACTCTTTGCCTATCCAACAGCTTTCAAAGCCCTTTGCAAACTTCCTTCGCAAGATGTCCTTGTAGTGTCCTATGATTATCAGCAATCAGAATGAGATAGTATATGATTTATGTCATAACTGCATTTCTTGGACCATGTACTTCAAGATCAAGGCAGTCTACTACTATTATTATTATCATCATTACTTGTATTATTATAGCATATATAAGCCAGGGTCAAGAACCACAGTTCTACTGCAGTAGGCAGTGTAAACCAAGCAAGGGGAAAAGGGGGCCATTGTCAGAGACAACTTACAACCTAACCCTTAGGTTTATATAAATCTTTAGTCTTACCTGAAAATGAGAGAAGAGACGACAGATGGAGACTGAAAACAGATGGAGAAGCACAAAGCAACACTGAGACTATCATGATAATTGTAATAGGCAACATGCACAGCACACTAGGTGCCTCGCTGCTGCCATTACCTTGCTTTATCGCCAGGGAAGCAAAAGCATGGGAAAACAGACTGTGCAGGGCTGTAAAGGGCAAGACTCACAATGACTAATTTTAGATGCCTAATAGCCTAATCTTTAGATATCTAATAATGTGAGAAATGTCTGGGCTCCCTATAAAACTACTAGAAAGAGACAGGCAATTCCAGAGACACATTGATTTTTATTCTACTCATGGGGATAAGATAAAAATGTCTTCTGGAAGTGCTTGTCCAGCCTGCACATGGCACTGGTAGTCAAGGCAGGTGAACAGACTCTGTGTCTGCATGTGTGTTTCAAGGGCTAAGTTTCAGCAAAACAACTTCAGTCAAGTAGAAAAGTTAAGGCTAGCAGCCACTAGTATCTAGTCCTCTTCACAAAGTTGCAGAGGCATCCAAGAAAACTGACAAGATGAATCAGAATAAACTTGTCAAAACTGGGGTGGGGTGGGGTGGGGTGGGGTGGGGTGAGGAGGGACTCACCTGTTACAGATTTAGGGCACTTTAGATAAGCAGGTAGAAAATTGGTAGAAATGTATACCAACACACAGAAATAAGCCAGTTTGTTGCTTGCACATAAACACATGCACACATTCATATATCTTTCCAATTAAAATGGAAAAACATAAAATCTGCAGGGCTGAACAGGAGCACTAGTGAATTATCTAGTCCATCCTTTTGCCTGGGGCAAGTCTGATTTAATTATCTCTAACACTTCTCTGATGGATGAGTGTCAAACCTTCCCTTGACTATCTCCAACGAAGGTGATCTGACCCTCTTGGGTGACTTGCTTCACTGCTTTAAATGTACTAATAGTTATGAAGTTTTCCGTAACAGTCAACCTAACTAAATATTCAGTGCTTCATCCAGAGCTTATCAATCCTCTTTTTTTTTTTTTTTTTTTTTTTTTTTGTTCTCATTGACTAATGAAGATAATTGGTAATTGGTTCTTCTCCTTTTTCAGGCACATTTCTTTATGTGTTTATGGACATTCATCATGACTCCCTTTAGTCTTTTCGTCTCCAGACAGTACGTGCCTGTTTCTCTTAAACTTCAGCGGTAAGAAGCCTGAGGCAGAAAGATGAACATGTTGCGAAAGACATAAATACAGACTTTTTTTTTTTTTTTTTTTTTTTTTTTTTAAGGTAACAGGGAAGACTTGTTGTTGTTTTTGCATTATCAGATCGGTATTCAACACTGCAATTTTCACAAATGTGAAAGGTAGGATGGTAAATCAAATAAAAATAGTGGAACTAAAACAATCTGTGAAAGCAAAATATCTTCCATATACCTGGCATGTTAAACAAAGGGACCTGCTAGAGTACAGAAAAATGCAGAAATTCTGTAGGCACCCACACCTCTATGTGTAAAGACAAAGCTCTGTTGTTCAACATCATAAGCAGGTAAAGAGCAAAAGTGCATTCCCAAGCATGTGTTCCCAACACAAATAGCTTGCACAGCTAAAACTGGTTGTTTTGTCACCCTTACACCTCCTAGAATTTACACTGTCCTCTCCTCATCTCTAATTTAATTCTGAAGAACAGACAACAGGTTCTGTACAAAGAGGCATTTAAAAGGTTAAAAGGGGAGAGGAACACTAATAAAGCCTTCTTTGTGTTTTATTCTGTCATGTGGGTTTGCCGTCCCCCAGCCTATTCAGTCTGAAATGGCATCAATGCTCCATAGAGACCAATTCATCCTCCTGTTCCTGAAGTGCAAACAATTCATAGAATAAAACAGCACCAGAAAGCAAGAGGAAAAATCTCTGTGGGGCTGCCAAGAGCCAAGCTTCATGCAGTGAAATCGCCAGACTTCAAAACAGGAAGGAAGGGTGGTTAACTCAGACCTGGATTGATGGTTTAGGCACTAGATGTAGAATTCTCTCAGAGGTATTTAGAAGATCTCTATTTCTACAGTGCAGAGCTTGTCACAGTCTTTATTGTGTTCATTTTCACAGCATCATTATTCCTGCTTCACAGATGGTGAATTTAGGAAAAATGAGACTAAGGCCCAAATTTTCTGAAGGATTTGTTCAGACTTCAAAAAGCTTTGGGTAATCAGTGGCTACAGGGCTCCAAAATGCTTCTGAGAAGCTAAGCCCAAGCCAGAAAAGCTCTTATGGGAAAAGTAAATAAATAAGTAAATAAGTAAAAAAGTAAAAAAGTAAATAAGTAAATAAATAAATAAATAAATAAATAGATGAATGAGTAAATAAATACCACCATTTGAAACTCCTTTTACAAGCTGCCACTCCCATATTATCATCAGTAGGAAGAAAAATATTCCCATACCATTCCCATACATCCCTATGCAATTCATACAGCTTAACTAAAACTACCAGTAAAGATTGAGATGGATTTGAAAAACTAGAAAAGCTAACCTACATCTTTGATGTGTGACTATATACTACATTTGAACATCCAAACTCTGCAGGCAGTATTCCTTCCTTTGGTCACTATTTCTTCCCCGAACTAATTATCTGAGGTTCTACCAGCACAAGGCTAATTAGGATGTGAATCACAAAATGGCTTAGCATCTGTGTGAATATTGCCATAAATGATCTATTACAAAGATGACAACTAAAGCAAGGTGATCCTAACCCTTTATTGATATCCCTGTCTTTGTATCTACCTTGCCATGAAATCAGCATTTCACCTCTGCCCATCTGTTTGCTTCCAGAAGTAAAACTGCTATTTTGAAGAAAGGGAGGCTAGAGCAGGCTAGCAAAATGATGCTCTGCCTTATCAGAAAGCTATAAATGGCTGCTGGAAAGTCTTGAGAGATTAGCCACTGGCTGGATATCTTGGTTTCATACTTAGAAGCAGCACTTGACTGTTGACATTTGTTATTAATGCTGAAGAGCAAAATGCCTGTGGTATTTTTATTTGGTATTTGTGTATCCCTAATGCCTCGTCTCCTGCATCTTGGGCTCCATCATGCCCTCAGTGACGTCAGTAAGGGTCTTGCCAATACGATATGAGGCTCCCCATTGGCTATTTCTGCAAACACTTTATGAATCTACTCTTAGTTCTCAGGGTTTATCTGATTATGATTGGGAAAATCATTTTCTTGAGTTGGCACTTTCAATGACCTGTCTTTATTGAGCATGAGTCATGAGCAAAGTGTTCTTTCAGGTCTTGTTCTGTCTTATAATGAAGGTCATTCAGTAGTGCTAATGTCTTATTCTCTAGGACTTTTATTTTTGTCTATATTGGAGTATATAAAAGTTCTTCTGACAACATAGCCTGATACAGACTCTGGGATCTTTCTTACCTGTATCTTTTACTTAGATTTCTTCCCACCCTTTCCCTCGTGAGGGAGGAATAAATGTCATGAAGGCAAGTCTCACAGATATTCTATAAAAATGCTTCCCACTGCTGTGATGTTCAAAGCTTGAACAAGAACTTCAGCTAAACATACAACCTGAATGAGTCACTGCTAAGAAAATTATGATGGCCTGAAAGTGGGGCAGAAGTGCTGAGAATGATGATTTGTTAAAGAGTCTATTTTTTTCTGTAAAGCTGAACTAAGTGATTGAAGTGACAGGTGAATGGTACTGCAGGCAGATGTTCCTCTACTCATCCTCATGTATGACTGGAAGGGAAGTAATATGTTTTTCCGTAGGACTACTTGACCTGAGGTCTCTCACCGTGCCAGAAATGCCAGAGCCCAGTAAGTAGTTATCTTCAGATGTGATCTCATATATTGGATTTAAATGTGAGGTCATATTGGACACAAACTCAGAACCTTGCCCGTCATTTTCCAGACAAACCAAGACCTTCACATATCTATAAAACGTTTTGTTCATGATTGTTTATTAATGGAATGCAGTACATTATTTCAAATGAAGTGTTTTTAGTTTCTCACAGATCCACATGTGGGCAAGACTTCTGAACTTTCATTTTCCTTCTGGAAATCTGGAGAAAAACAAATTGCCAAGCATCAAATTGGTCTCAATTCCCACTGAATAAATATTAAATTACTAAATTACTGAGCACCTTCAAATTGAGGAGAAGCATATTTTTTATGCAATTCCAGTGATGAGATTCAGACTTACTATCCATTCTGGATGATCAGGATTTCCGCCATTCTTTCAAGAGTGGTAAAGAACTTTGATCTCTACAGCAGCTCTAAGTTTGGCCTTTTTGTACTTGTTCATATGATTTCCCATAATGTCTTCCACATGTGTCAATCAGCAAGACAACCAAAACATAGTTTTTTGTCCTCCAAACCTACTTAAGGTTTTCTCATGCTTACTTATGCTTGTATATACAAATTAGCTTCACATATCCAGGAGTTTTCTGCTGTATGGGGAAAGCAACATATTTTTTTGCTTTTTCCATTATTCAGCTTGCCCTTGTTTTTCCCCTTTGATGTGTAATAATGAGGTGGCACAGGGGAAATGTCTTTAATCAATTGAAGAAACTTATAGCACTATCAGGATTGCATGTATCTTGAAACACTTTATCACTGTCTCTTTCCAGCGTTCATAATTCTGATGTATCTGGTGTCATGTCATTCTATTACATTAAACAATCTAACATAACAACTGAACGCAGCACGATGATGAAATGCTGGCCTGCTTCAGAAAATGTAAAAAGATAATACACTTGTTTTCATCTGGGAAAGCTGCTATTAGTTCATCCTGTGGCTTTACATGATTACAGGGATGGCTAGATAGGCAGGTAGATAGGCAGACCAAGCACGAGCAGCCTGTAGTGAGGGAAATGCAGCTCAGGTTTCTCACCCTAGGTTGTCTGCTTTCCAAGACAAATAGAAGCAGACATTTTTCTTGTATTTTTAAATTTCAACCAAGATGGGAGATCGAAATAACTTACTGTAGGTCTCTGTTTCTGGGTTGGTTTTTATGTTTGTATACTCTTACTTTGTGTATTTATTTCAATGACAGATGCCCCTTAAAACCTTCACAGCCACCTTCCACTTCCACAGCTACTTGTATTCACATTGCATCTCACTATTTTAGATATTGTTGTGATGAAAATGATTTTACTGCAATCAAATGTCCTACTGTAACTCATGCAGCCACCCTGAGTTAGTTTTGATTTAGCTACCCGTATACCTCTGCAGGTCAGAGCTCAGCTGCACTGCTGTCAGAGTATTTATTTCCCTCACATTTCCCTTCTCTGGGAGGTTTTACAGCCCACACCAAACTTCAAATAGCCATTGGGTACATAGCTGTTTATCTGACTCAGCTGCTTCCAAGCTAGCCCAGATCCACACGATAGCTACTGCTCTGCAGCAGGAACATGCAGCATTGGGTTAGGTGCAATTTAATACTCAGTAACATAAAGACTGTGTATGGACAGAATCTGTGTATGAACATATATACAGATATTAATCTGTTAATAGTGATGAAACTAAAAAAATGCAGCAAATATCATCAGGTAGGGAAGAGGGCTATATTATATGATAAAGCTTTGTCAGAGTTCATGTCTGTAGGGTGGACTGGTGATGTATTTGCTGCCCACTCCAGTAACTGTGCCACTATGGGCTTATTTTGATAATAGATTTATCACTGACAACTTGGGAAATTAAAAAAATGAATTTATATATTTATGAAAATATATATATATATATACATATATATATATATAATCCATGTAAAACTTTTATATTTTTAATTGTTTATTTTCTAAGTTCTCATATGCATTAACTCTAGCAGTTGAGCCAAAAACCCCACCTGATCAAGCTTTTTCACAGTTACACGTCTTATCCCTGTCCTGCCATGCTCCACCCTAACTCAATAACAATCTGCATTCATTTTCTTATTATACAGTACCTCCTTCCTTTAAGTTGGTACCAATACACTTTTCTGGCACTGTACTGAGAAAGTTGTGATATTTCCTTAGTCTTTCAAATTAAAAATAATCAGTAATTGGTTTAGTCACTTAAAAAACCACCATTTATGAAATTAATAATGGAAATTAGTTACACGATAATGGCACAAGTTGAAATAATAATTTTGGGCATTTATCCCTGGTACACAGAAGGATTGCAATTACTGATGCTGTTTAACTGTCAATTGCTTTCATCACCAAAAACTCCATTGTGGAATAAATAAGGTCAAGAAGACCAAGTGTCATGGGCTCATATATGAGTGATTAACGGAAGAAATGAGTTATTGATTCATATTGAGTAGAAGTAATTTTTGTGTTAAAAGCTGGGCATGTCAATTCCTTGAAAAGGCAGTTGAACTGTGATCTGGGATAGCTGGATATGCCACTGAGATTATGCCAGATGCCAGTCACTTGGAGGACTAAATCTTTCAAAAAAAAAAAAAAAAAAAAAAAAAAAAAAAAAAAGACTATAGATTTGATCATATATATATAAAATATATAGAAAATAAGAGATTCACTATATTAACAGCAGCAACTGAGCTCTAGCAAACTTATCTCTAGGTCATCTTTCATGTGTATGTACATACAATATCAATTACACCCTGTAATTCTTGAAATAAAACCATTAAACATATATGTAATTCATCAATGAAACTACACAGATTTTTCTAGTGATGCTTGACCCTATATTTTTCTTTCCTCCTTCTGTTTCTATTGTGTTCATTCATCATGTTATAGATCCATTCAAATCATAAACTCTTCAGGGTAAAATCCGTGTCCTTAATTTGTTTCTGAAGCACCCTGCATACTATTTATTATACACATAATAAAGGAAAGCACTTTTTCCCAAACCTGTGTAACCCTCAATCCAACCAAAACCAAGGTCATTCCCTTGACTGTATGTCATTCAAGCATAGCAGCCAGGATATGAAGACTAAAGTATCAAGCAGACTTAAGGACTCCAGAATGAGATGAATAATACTGAATCAAAACTCTGTAAGAGATGCAGTATTTTAATCACTTTTGCTCAGACACTAAATAACAATGTAATATCATTCAACAATAAATGTCTCAGGCCTATAAAAATATCAAAAAGCTTAAGTTCCACAGATTTCAAGAGCTATGAGAAACCAAAATATCTTGTGGATAGACATCTTCAACTGAAAGCTGGCAGCTTAAGACACTACATATGTTAAACTAATGGGTATCTGGTATAGCAACCTGGTATACTTCTGTGGAAAAGCCACTGATTTATTTCTGATTTAACTCCTTGGTGAGTGTGAACAGAACATTGTTCATTTTGACTGGTCACAGATCAAATATGGAAGAAAATATATCTGTGCAAAGTTTAATACTTCCAAACACACAGCTCCCTCATGGCTGATATAGTTCCTGCAGTAATATCTCCTGAGAACTGCTCACCCCAGAACTCTCCAAAGAGAAGTTGGTGGTAATTGATAAAAGAATGTTTTGATTCTCCATGGTTTCTTAAGACCCTTTCAGGATCTTTCTTAACCTTCTGTTATGGAAGGTTCTGTTATGGAAGGTATGTTATACCTCTCTCACCTCTTTGGGAAATCTTGCTTGGTGACCTACTTAGCCATTTTTAAACCATTACTTGTGAAACTGGAAATAGGAAAGTGATAATGGCCTTCAACAATATCTCTTCCCTTCAACTGTGGTACAGTGAGGTAACTACTTGACCTTTGCCATGGGGTTAGCTCTTCCAAGCTCTGATCTGGAATACTGCAGCAAGAAGAGGCTTGTTCTACCTCCAGTGGCCTTCCTCTTCCAACTGGGATCTGGGGAAGAGAGGATCAGAATAGCAAAGGTTGGGAGGATAATGGCTTGAGAGCAGCCCTGAGGAGAAGGAATTGAGGGTGTCAGCTGATGAAAGACTCAACATGTGCAGGAAATGTGTTCTTGCAGCCCAGAAGGCAACCATATCCTGAGCTGCATCAAGAGAAGCATGACCAGCAGATCGAGGGAGGTGAGAACCCATTTGGAGTATTGCATCCAGTTCCAGGGATCCCCAACACAAGAAATGACATAGAACCACTGGAATGGGTCCAGAGGAGGGCCATGAAGATGATCAGAGGGAGTGCTTCCCCTCTGGGAGCAGTCAGGGAGAGATGAAGCTCTTGAGCCTGGAGAAGAGAAGGCCCTGTGGTCCCTATGTTGGCCTTCCAGTACCTGAAGGGGGCCTACAGAAAACCTGGGAAGGGACATTTATAAGGGCACATAGTGACAGGATAAGAGGAAATTGCTTTAAACTGGGAGAAGATAGATTAGAATGCTTCTATTGATGCATTAGAAATAAATGAGAGGGATGAGACACTGGAACACATTGCCTGGTGAAGTTGTGGATGCTTCCACTCTGGAAACATTCAAAGCCAGTCTGGAGGGAGGTCTAATCACCCTGGTTTGGTGGAATGTGTCCCTTCTTATAGCACTGGGGTTCGAACTAGATTATTTTAAAGGTCCCTTTGAACCCAAACCATCCTGTGATTCTACAAAAGAAAGTATCTGAGACTGACTTCATATAAACAAAACAAATAAAAACAAAACGAACCAGCTAACCAAAAAACTAAATGAAAATGGCATGATTATTAGAAGATACAAATTTCATTATTGGATCTCCCCTGTCTTAGATGAAATTGTTAACTAGAGGTGAAATGTTATCTTATATCTTTTTACATCACTTTCTGTTGCATATATTTTCTCACAGCCTCCACATGGGTTAAATTAACAAATAAGCAAGCAAATTGAGAAATAAATAACTGTGAGCCCCAAATTATCTATCTTAAGGCAATCATATTATGTTTGTGATAATGTGGTACCAAAATTTATCACCTGGGTTTTGATTCTCTATCACAACACCTTTATCTTCACCATTCCATGAGGAAAGCAAACGCTAAGAATAGTAAGGACAAACAGACAGTTAGCCCAACAGGAGACAGACAGTAAGATATTATGAGCATTTTGATGTATGAGATAGCAAAATCACAGCAGTATATACACCTCACAGCTTTGGGCTGAAGATAAAAATAAAATTGGTTTTGTCCACAACAAAAACAAGAACCATATTCATTACATCTTCAGAATGGGCACAGTGACAATGAAAAGATCTAGTTTCCCAGGTGTGTCTCTGGGATGACTTTGTGCACAGGGATTTTTGCTATCAGTTTGCTATCTAAGCTAAGGAAAAACCTAGATGACATGGTAATGAACGAAAGATGGTTTCGGGTGTTGTGGATTTTCTTTTGTTTGTTCAATTATCTTTGTTATTTTTCTTTTCCTTCTCTCTCTCTGTTTCTGTGACTCATTTTTAGCATTGTCTGACCTTGTTGGACAAATTTTACAGCTCCACCATGGAAAGTTACAAGACATCAGGGCTTTTAAAACCAAGTGCAGTGCTTCCTCACCCCATCGAAGTTAGCTGGCAGTTCCAAGAAATAAATGACTTTTGCTGGGCTCTTAAATAATATGATTTGCATGCTTGAAATGAGATCGCCAAAGTAATTGTAGAATATTGCTTGCCATTACAGTCATTAAAAACAGGCAGATGTAGGATCACTCTCATGGAAAACTTTCCTGCTGGGTTTTCATGGAGATAAGTGCACAAAATCCACTTCTGAAAAGATGTTGAATAGAATGAATTTGCCATTCACTGACTGTCTGATGATGATTTGCTTGTTAATTGGGAGTTTAGGCTTTAGAGAAACCTTAACAAATGTGATTGCTAAATTCTGGAGGTTGCCTCCCTCTTTGCAATCCATGTTTACAGCTATAAATTCTTCTTTCATTGTATGGCATTTTAGTAGAAATTTGCCAGTGGGGAAATACAGCGTTACTCATTTTTATAGGGGGACTTTCAGAGATATTTTCAACTTCATTGCATGGCAAGAACATGTTAATTTAATTCATAAAGGTGCTTAACTCTATGCTTAATGTTAAGCACATGCTTAAATCTTAATGTCTTCTAAGTGATTTAAGCAAGTGATTAAATGTAAGCAGTGTTTTCCCATTAAGTAGTGCCTTAAAATGCTATGTCACAAAGTACCTAATTATTTACATTGGTGGGGGGAGACTCGGGGAATAGAAATACACCTAAACAAACTCAGCCAAAACGTATTTAGCCAAGTGTCTGCTCAGTGTTTTAACAGGGAACTGACTGCCTGAAAAACATAATCCCTGAGATAGTCAGCCCTATTAGAGCAGTGTGACATGATCGCATTTGACTATGTTCAAAATACCACAAACCATTGGTCCCTGGAGCACACAATGGGTGTACACACATGACAGCAAAACCACTCAAACTCTGCTTTTAGGCTTCTGAACACAACTCATTAAAAGATAAAGCACCAACTCAGGTGAAAAAGAGGAAATGTTTATTGCTGATGGGCAAAATTACAGTACAGTGAATTGCTTTGGAGGTTCATTGCTGACACTCTGCAGGTCAAGATCTGAACTTGAGCAATATTCCTGGCAATGCCTTTTATGCAGCCTCATTGTCTTTAGCTCAAAGTAACTTCTTCCAGGGATGGGAACTAGAAAACAACTTTTGTTCTAAAGGGCTTGGAGCCATGAAATAACTGGTTAAACCTGAGAAACAGATATTTGCCAAAGACCTCCTCTGAAAAAGAATATTTCTGAAACAGAAAGAGGAGCTGTGGGGTGGCTTGGAAATTGTTTCGCTCCCTCTTAAATCTTCTACACTTGACATTGTGTGCCCCCCCCCCAACACATCCAGGCTGAGCAACCTGATCCTGGTCCCCCTGCAAGTCCTGCAGCAGACGTGGGAGTGGCTGCCAACAGCCTCAGAAACCTGTTCAGTTCCGGGAAAAGGCTATCATGCTTGGGAAATATACCCACGAGGATCTGTATGAGCCCAGACAGAAGTGATTGCTGACAGGAAGAAAAGATCATGCAAAAGCAGAGGGTTAGCAGAGGTAAAAGTGCTGTATTGCATGACAAATACAGATTGTTATCACTCTTTCCTTGAAGGTGGGTGCTCTGGAAGGTGGAGAACTAATTTCTGAGCTGCTGCACCCTATGTCCCAGCCCACAGTCTGCTCCACACTCTCTCTTCACTGCTGTTTGCAGCACTGGATTTACCCAGGAACAATGAAAAATCCTGCCTCATCACAACTGCCTTGTTGTACAAGTGGAGAAACTGAGCCTCGGAGAGCCAAGCCAACTCACCCAAGGTCAGCAAAAAAGACAGAAGCAGGCCCCAGGAGCTCTCTTTGCCCCTTCCCACTGCTGTAACCACTAAATCCCCCAATCAATAATGAATCAGCTACGGCACACTCATATTATAGCTAATGTCAGGGGGAGGAAAAAAAAAAAAACAAAGAGGGGAAGAGAAGAAGTTGTAATAAAAACACATAGGATAGAGATATACATTTCTCTTTAGAGCAATAAATCTTCACAAAAGGAAGTTGGTTAAAATTCTTTACGTTAAAAAAATGAGGTCCACGGGGACTCCAAATTTCAGTTCGATTTTCAGCTGAGGCATTTTTTTCTTTATCAAACACTTGGTGCTGTAATGTGATAAGGGCCCCATGCAGACCATAAAACTAATTTATCATCTGTAAGGTGTACAAAGAAAATGGTAACTGCCTGCTTGTCTGCTTGACATATGAGGTCATTTTTGCCGCTAGCTTTCTAATACTGAGCAATTTTATCAGCTATTTATATACATTAATTGTAGGCACCCATATGTTCACCGTTGTATTTAATAATGCATTGCATTGAATATGCATTCCTTAAGTTTTAGCATGCCGTGTGCATCTTTTATTTAACTGTTTGGTTTGCCTATTAAAGCCCATTATTCAGCTCTGCTGTGTAACCCTCTCCCTCTCAAGTAGATTTATGTTTCTTTAAATCTTGCTCACCATGTTGAAAGGCAGTGGCATGAACAAGGCCACCTCACTCATCCCAAAGGAATAGTAGCAAAACAAGCAAAATAAGGGCCATGGTCCACTTAATAATACTAAACAAAAAGGATTATTCAGTGAGTCTCTTTTCTCAAGGGACAGCAACACATTCAAGCTCTATGGTGTGCATATAAACATGGCTCTCTATCAATATAGGAAGGGAATTAAATCAGGGATCCTATTCTGATGCCAGCTCAGTCAACTCCAGAACTCTTGCTGACTGCAGTGAGAGCACAACATGCATCACATCTGCAGTATCCTTGCCTTGCATATTGGACAAGAAACCCTCTGCCATAACCTCCTTCTCAGGTCTAGAACCAATGCCACATCATGCATTTACACACATTAACTCTGAGTTCTCATATCCCCCAGTGTGTTACTGCTGCTTGCTCCACCTATAAGCAAATTGAAATCAAGGCAAAAAACATTTGTAACCAACAGCTCTGAGATGGACTGTGCCTTCTCAAAGAATCCTTTCTCTGAGGCAGTTCCTTGCTGTTCTTTGTCAAATTCTTGTTCAGTGCTGCTGTTAAACTGTTTGATCTACAGCAGCAGCAAATTATTACTGCCCTCCTTCAAATCAGCAGAGGTAGATAAAGTGTCAGGAAAGGAAGTTCTGTCCATTTGCTTCCATTAAGCCTATGAAAATGTGAGTTATCCACAAAAACCTGAGGAAAAAGCACATTATTCTGCAAGAGTCTAACGCAAACCAGCCCTCTGAAAAACCAGCTGCTTTCTACGGGACTCCCAAACTTATTTCATGGATTCAGAAGTTTCCAGCAACCACAGATACTGGACTGTGGGTACTCAAAGGAGTTATCCATGCTGTGGTCAGAACATCACATCCTCAACTGAGTAACGTATATATCTTGTTACTGCCTCTTCATGGCAGGAGAAGTCCTCAACCATATATCCTAAGTACTGTGCTGCCATTAGACAGGAAGGAGCTGCTGATACCTCAGACATGTACTCTGATGCTTTCCAGAGATCTGAATTTTAATCTCCTGCTCACATTCCCAAGGAACAAAGGAAAACCATGTATTGACAAACACTAGCTTTCAGAAAGATTTCTTATGGCATTCAAAAACATAACCAAAAAAAAAAAAAAGTATTTGGGATAGAAAAGTTTTCTCTGTGTGACTTCTTTTCGTTACTTTCCTTCAAGTCCTTTTAACCTAAAAATCCAAAGTTGGTCTTTCACCAGAGAAAATAACATCTCAATATAAAATGGAATTTCCCAAAGGTTAAGTTTCCAGGTTGTATTTTTGAAAAGAAGATTCTTGAGCAATTGTGGCTGTCTTTGTAAGAGGCTTTTATTGCCTCTTACCTGGTAATGGAAAGCCTAAGTGGAGTTTGTGGGCAACAGATCTGAAACAACAGCAGTGTTTCTTGACAGATAAGTCATTGGTGATCCTTTCCAGATATGATGGTAAGAGCTTGTGAGAGCCTCAGAGCTTCACTAGCCTTCAGCCCCATATGTCAAATATGAACAAACATCTGGATTTGGTCTGTGCACCATTAAATTATGAAGAGCAAAGTTCTCCTCTATGATTTTTTATTATTATTATTTTATTTGTGTGTGTGTGTGTGTGCATTTAAAAGTTTTTGCCTCTAAGTACTTGTTGTGTCACTTAGTGTCCAGGAAGGGCGCTGAGAGGTCTCTGTCTCCCTACACAATAGCATTGTCTGGAAAAGCTTCCTGTCCATCCCGGCCCATCCCCATACCTTTGCATGATATATTGGTATTTCTGCTGCAGCTGAAAACGTTTTCTGGATGCTGTGCAAGCACAACATTCAAACTCAGGTAATTACACTGAGTGTATTTCATACTAATATATCCACATATGCTAAAAATAAGCATTGTGATTCACTTACAGAAGAAAGTGAGGGACAGGAAGGGAAACCCTTTGCCCAGCCGGCCAGTAGCATCTGACTTAGATGTTGCTTCAGAGCAAATACAGAATTTAATTCCTTCCCAACCTCACATTGACCCTTGCAAGGGTTCTTTCTTTATTTTTTACCTTTTATTGAATGCAACCTTCACTCACATCCATGTGAGTTTGGTCTTTCTCTGTATTCCACCATACAGTTCTTAGCTCACAGGATCTCTGAGTCAGAGATCTATGGACTCTTCACCTCTCCTCACCCAGTCGTGCCTAGAAAGTTGTGAGCAGAAACACAGCCCTCTTCACTCTTCTGCTCCCACACCTGTAATCTGTAGGGCTGGAGTTAAGGATAAAGGCACTTCTGCGTGGGCATAAAGTCAGAATCAAAATCTGTGCCATAACCTCTCTATGATAAGCAATCTAAAGGATAAGCACAATAAATAACTGCTAAGAGGATTCTGCAGTGTTTTTAGGTAGTGAATAATAAGAAGTTGGCATTCTCTGTTTATAAGTGTGATGAATCTTTAACAATGTCTCAGTTAAAAATTGTTAGAGGAAAGAAAAAAGAAAAAAAAAAAAATAACTGCTTGACTCTCACAATATGCCAGCACCAATAACATCAACTAGTCTGAGCAAAAATGTTCAGGATATATTGCACTTCAATATGAACCCCTGAAAAAAAATATTTACCCTTAGAGATTAGTCCTGCAGATCAATTATGCAGACACCTAGCAATTTTCATGTCCCAAAAATACAACTTCAAAATGCAAAAGCAAATCATTTTTATTAATTGTATTCTTTTTATCTTCCTTCTCCTGACTCCTGTCACATATCATTTCCTAGAAGATGTGTACACATATCCAACAGCAGCTATCTAATTGTATCGATGCTTTGACCTCTGTCCCCGAATGATCAATTAAAGGGTCAGAAGGGGCAGGGGACAAGATTAGAGTGAAGGGCAAGGCCTAAAAAGCCCACTCTTTACTTTAAGGCAGAAGGGCAGCTTCTTTGTTATTAGGTCTAGTTGCTACTCCAGCCTTATTACCTGCTCCCATCCTTAGTAGTAAGGTCTTCTGCAGAAGTATTGATCATACTTTAAATCCTGTTTCACCAAAAGAACTGAGCTGGTGAGCAAACTGTGATGAATTTCCAATGTTTTAAATCAAAATTATAGGATCTGTCTGCACCCTTCAGTTTGATCCTGCCTCTGACTGCTGTGACACTATGGTTGGGGGTATTACTGGGGATTTAACACTTTGGCCATATTAGACATCTTCTGTTATGAAAGGTGAGGATTTGATTGGCATCAGTCATTCCCTAACCTGTCTCACAAACTTCTCAGACACCAAAACTTTTTAAGGATTGTCTGAGTGAACTGGCTCTGCTCCTTTTGTCACCTGTCACTCCCAGCTCATTGCAAGCTCAGGGGTTCTCAAATCCTCTTCTCCTTATCCCTGTACCCATCCTAATATAAGCTACAACCCTCTTCTCTCTCCAATCCCCTTGTGAGACACTGCATTTCTCTGACCACATATTGATAAATAAGATCACTCTAACATCTTGGAGCATCATATACACATGCAGGTAATTCTAACATGCACAGACTGGTTTTCAATATATAAAATTCTGCAGCATTTTGGTAGACATGTCCCAGAATAGTGGTGAGGATTTTAGGCTAAAGCTAGCATGGAGAAGGGTGCATAACAGGGAAGCTTTCTGCATCCTTACTTCGGCATTAAACATCACCTTGGATGATAAGATTGAAGAGATGATTTCCCAAGATGAAAGCTACCAAGCAAGTGATTTCAACAATATCTGAAGTAAAAGCCCTTTTGTGAAAACAACCGTGCTCCATAAACAACTGCACACAAAAGCAGCCAAAATATCACTACAGGAGTGGGCTGCATCTAATTCGCAGAGGAAATAAGCTTTGTGTAATGTAGGGCAACTCTCCAGACCTGCCTTTTTACAACTACAGCAAGCTGTTGCATGTATATATGTACAAGAGAGAAAGCTACTGTAGCTACAGAAAGTTTATATACATATGTAAGGAAGATATTTATTAAGAATAAAAAGTGAAATAGAAACTTGGAATTATGAGAAGTCTCAAGGAGAATTGCTGTTAGGCAGACTCCAAATCCAACTTGAACATTAACCTTTGTGTGGCTTGTTCAGTTTGGGATGAGCAATTATGATCTTTCCCTGCATGTATTTGACTTGACCCTTCTGTCAGAGACTACAACAGCTACTGCTCAGTGAGGGTGAGACACGAATCCTGTGGTATACACAGAAACATGAACCATCAAAAGCAAGATTTGTCTCGGTGGTGGCATTTGTGCTCTTCTTTGCCTGCTGCACATTCAACTTTTTAGAGCTTTCAGAGAGATACACATTTGGTGCCAGTGAAAACAGTGCACTTGTGTGGAGGATTGGGGAAGCCCACATACAGCTTCCTTATGCAGACAGGAGCAAAGGCTGCTCTACCATAGAAAGATGAGAAATGACAAAATAGAGCTAAGGACTACCCCAATTCTTTTCCTCCCTTCCCAGTGTCAAGGCAATGTGTGAAATTTATTTCAGTATTATACCTGCTATGTCATCTGGCTTGTGGGCACAGAAGCAGCATCACTGATCAGCTCCCAGTGCATTTGCATCTCAGTGTCTCATTTTCAGCATTGCAGGGAAAAATGAAATGTATCAATGCGCATAAACTCCCATTAATGGGATGTACTTCTCCAATTTACACTCAGGCCTTGGAAGTGTAAATATTTTCCTACTTCACATTTAGAGTTTTCTATGATTTGCTCAACTGTGTAAATTGCTGGCTTCTCCATGCAAAAAGTTTTGCAAGCTAGTTTTAAAGTCAGCTTTTTATGACAATGTGATATTTAGAACAGGGATTTGGGAGGCAGGACTCCTGGAGCCCGAACACGTCCTCATTCACCACAATTTTACAGTCATGTAACTCCATCTGTTCCAGGTAAATCAGTCTCTGTTTCAAGGTAAGAAAAAAAAAATAGTCCTGCTGATCCCAGGTGTGTGATGGTGGCTAACACTTTTTACTTGTGTATGCCTCAGTTTCCTCAGCTGCAAACCAAGATGAGGAGGTCAAGTTCTTGGTGTGACAAGGTGATTGCAATGAGCACTGCTCAAGCTCATACAGAAGATGCTCCCCAGGAGGGAAGAAGTAGGGTAATGAACTGCTCATATTCCACCTTGAGCATTTTTGCTGGCATACAGAAGAATCTATGCTTTTCAGGGACACCAGTCATGGCCTGCCTGACAGAGCAGGAATTGCTTTTGTACCTGGCTTCTGCACAGGCACACACCAGGCACTGTCTACTGCCTTGAGGGGAAAAGTCTGCTTCTACCAAAATCCCTTTTTCTTCAATAATAGCTAGAAATTACCTAGAAACTCCAGGAAGTAAAAAACAAAGGGAACATGCCTATGTTACACAATAAGAGCTAGTAGAGGGGCTGATTGAGATTTTTCAGCTTCAAAAGTCACATAAACACACTGCTAATATGGTCACTTTCCCAGTCCTGGGAAGCAGTGCATGGGATTGTTTTTCACATTCATGGATAAATGGTGCAGGATTGCGGAGTGGCTTAATCCTCAGATGAGCTTGCAGGAGTAAAAAAACGTTTGCTTAATTTTAGGAAAACATACTGATGGGAGCACGTTCACATGCAGACACTCGTATTCACGCAGAAATCAGAAGGCAAGGAGGGTTACGTGTGTGTTTTCCTGTTGTCTGCGAAGATGCCCATAGCACGGTGCATCTGGAGCATGTAGCCAGGTGGGAGGATGAAGAACAGATGTGTTTGTTCTTCTTAATGCAGCCCCATTAGGTGAGAACAGAACCAAATCCCTCATCTCCTCTGGTTTAAACCACCTTGTCTGCCTGAAAATACTTGAGAGAAGACATGCAAAGGAGGAAAGCTCTGCCCTCTGAAAAATGAGAGGCACGTGCTCAGCTCACCAGCCCAGCCAGGAGACTGCAAGGAGACAGCAGGCTGAAGTTGGAAGAGGCGGTAGATAAATAAGGTGCTCCCGGTGGAATCCATTACCGGCTGATTAGGAGAGCTATTCGGGTTATCAATATCCAGATAAAGCACAGGCTGTGAGGGGGAACTCAACCATGAAGGTGGTTTGCTGGAAGCATCCCTTGCTCTGCTCCAGCTGATGCAGGGATGAAGGTCTCAGCGCAGACCTCTGAAGGAGAGGGGAGGGATGGGTGGGATGAGGGGAGCATGGCACACTGGCAGAGGAGCAGCATGGGGCAGGACGAGGAGACAGCTTCCTGGAGCCCCACAATCAGCTAGGAGACTCAGAATAAAAGTAATGTGAAAGGCCAATGCCTGATGTACTCTTGCAAAAGCTAACAGCTGAGCTAATTGAAAGGCTCCAGGTCTGACTCGAAAAAAATATCCTGCTTGGTTTCTTTGTCTGATTAAAAAACACTGACCTGTCTGGAGCAGTTGATTTAAGGACATAGGAAACAAAATTGAATCACAGTTGCTTTATTTCAACTAGCCTTAAATGGCAGCACAGCAGCCACCCTCAGCACTGCTGCAGCTTAGCAGTGGCTGTTTGCACTGCTCCTTCCCGCATACTTTGGGAAATCAGGATTTAGTAGCAAAGTCTAAAACATTTGGAAAGCTCAGCATTTAGATTTGGGAGGAATTGAAGGAAGGGCATTAGAGGTGAAACTGCAGAAGTTTGATCAGATAAAGATCTGGGGAGCTTGCTGGCCCCTTTCAGATGGTCTCACTGCCCTACAGCAGGTTTAGGGGGGAATCCTAATGCACCGTGGCACAAAGCAGGATGTGTGGGGCTGAGCAAGTAGAAAGCCACCTCCATGGTGCCTTGCTCTGGCCCTGGTCCACAACAGACAATCCAAAGTGGGGTGGTGGTGGTCTCCTTGCTCTGACCTTGCTTATTACTGCTTGAGAAGACCAGACATCTCAGTGGGGTTCACTGCAGCGCTGTTCAGCCTATTCAGTTGTTTTGCTGTCAATGGTTTAACTCCTGCTTCTGGGTTTTTCCTTTGCTCTTCTTTTGAGGCCCTTGTGAATGCTGGGGATGGTTTCAAGCAGCTCTCTTCTCCTCCACACTGTCAGTCTGCCTCTCTATGTCGGCTGGCCGCACCCCTCTCTGGCTCAAAGCTCGTTTCACGTCCAGCCAAGAGAGACAGAGAAGGCTGTTTCCATCTGCCTATTTCTGCCTCTTTTTGTCTTTTCCTGTCTCCCAGCATCCAGACGTCTGCCCTGCGTGAAGCTGAGCAGCCTCAGATTCTGCCCGCTCAAACCAGACCATCCATGGCATCGTAGGGAACCTGTCTCCCTGCTACACACCTCGTCTCTCTGGTGAGAAATGAATCACCTACAGCGAGCCCCTCAAGCCCTTCCTGCAGCAGCAGCTGCTTGGATGCTTCCTGCCTGTATCCCAGGCTGGTAGCCCTTACAGCAACAGCAGCAGTGTTTTGGAGAATCAAACAATATATGAAGAGCAGAGGCTGTGTGCAACAAAGGGTGCAGCACAGAGAAGGAAAGTTCAATATGTCTTTATTTTGGGGCTCAGCATTCCCACTGACCCTTCTTCCTCACCAAAGCCTTATCCATACCCTCTGTGCTCTCTGTTTATGCTCACCTTCTATCCAATTAACGCTCCGTTTAGACGTGCACCTGCAGTGTCTTTATCCTCAGACCACTGCAGTGGAGCCATTAACCCTCTAGATTGCATTCGGCTCTGAAATATACCCATCTAAACAGCTAGAGCATTCATCTGTGAATAGGAAATATGCTACAGTAGTTCATGGCTGGTAAATATGTGACAGGGGAAAGAGAGATTATGCTTTATTATCAATTGACTTGTGTCGCCAATGGGCTTTCTGTCATAATTGACTAATGCCACCCAGAGTGATATGTACTTCTGCTGATAGCTGCATTACAACTTAACACTCCAGCACAGTATATGTTTTCATTCAATCTCTATAGGAGAAACTCATATATGGCAGCTGGCAATGCCCCGAGGGGGGAAATCAGCCGTCTTGGGACTGAATGGAAGGCACTCGACTACAAATGGCAGGAGATGAGGGAAGAACTGGGAAAGTCGAGGCAAAATTAGTCTGATGAGATTTAGCTTGTTGCAGCATCTTCTGCCTCACACCGAACTTTTCAGAAGCAGCTAAAGAGCGGGAGCCAGCCTGAAGCTGCAGTGATGTTGCTGTTGGGGATGGGTATTACTTTATTGAAGGAGGAGGAGGAGGTAAAGCCAGCAAAGCGGTAACAATTTGTTAACAGAAAAAATGCTGCAGAGGGTGACGCATAGGAGGGGAGATAAAGGGATGGTGGTTGGCAGTGCAGCAGCAGCAGGTCCTGAGAGAGAGAAAAAACTTCAGTGAGGCAGGGGTAGAGGAGCCTGGAGCTGAAACGAGCTCTTAGCAAAACCTGCTGATTGCAACCTGCTTATACAATGAGGAAAAATTAACCTTTCATATCCCCTGGAACAGAAAAAAATACCTCCAGGTCAGTGACACCTTTACATGCCTCCACCAAAGGTGAGCTGTTCCACTGTGGGCTCTCATGGCCTTGTTCTCTATTCCTCTCCCCAGGCTGCAGTATCAGAGGCCTTACCCCCTCCTACTGGGATGCCTTTCATATGTTGAGAAAAACAGGAAAACAGGGCTAAGCCCTTCTCCTGCCATAAGACACTTGTAGGTGTTCTCTGAGCAGGGTGCTGCCTTTTGCCTCGGTTTCCCTTAATCAGAATGGAGATAACTTGAACGGCTGCTTAGATACCATTGGACATCTGCAGAGCCTTGAGTGGGAGCTCCTGCGGAAGAGATTATTATTACTTAGGACCAGACAGTAAGGGAAATTTGTGTTTAAAGGGCTTTATATCAGCCTGTTGAAAGGTAGGAGGTTATCAGTATCAACCCTGTTTTTCCTGTTTCTCTTCCCCCTTCTTCTCTGTTCAGAACTGTGTCAAACTGGGGGACGGCATCTTTCTGCGTGCCCTCTTCCAGGTGAGATCAAGCTATGGGACACGTGGTGTCCACTCCCCTCCCGAGGCAGACACCAGAGCATTGCACGAGGGTGGCCCTGTCTGTCCCACAGAACTCTCAGGGAAAACTTGTGCACAACATCCTGAGCAGCACTGACCCCCAGCCCATACTCACCCACCCACCAACACGCACACGCCCTTATCTCTCCCTCGATACATCATCAGCTCAAATTAAAAAAAAAAAAAAAAAAAAAAGGAAAAGGAAAAAAAAAAAAAAAAAGGAAAAGCAGGCCAGCTCCGCAGCAGATGGAGGAGCGATACAAAACTGTGCTGGTCAAATGATGCCCCCCCGCCTTTCCTCTCCTATTCCTCCCCAATAAGTGAGCAACAAAGAGGGGGAGAGGGAGGGGAGAAATGGCCCATTTTCCAGCTTGTGAGATGATTAGCACTGAAAAAGGATTTGCTGCACCAAAATATGCCTTGAGGTTGTGCAAGTACCAGCTGCCATCTAGTGGAAGGCTGTCCTGATTTGTCACCAGCAGACACTGCCTCATTTCCCTCCGCAGCAGGAGGCAAGGAAAGTGTGTTCTTCTAAATGTGTTAACTTAGCAGTGTTACACACTAGAAACAAATTAATATATAATTCTTCTGTGTCTTAAGGTCATTACTGCCGAGGCATAAATTAATAGAGCCATTCCAGTTAATTCATTTTGGCGTTTGCTTCTGCATGTCTGAGCACATATGACTGGGGCCTTCGTCTCGTTTCTGCTGGTGGAAATGATGAAGTCCTGAGAGAAGGTTTGCCATATTAATGTCATTTTTAACCTAAAAGTCAGGGTGGCATGGGCTCGGCTGCTTTTTCTCATTTGTGCTTCTGTGAGGCAGACTGAGAGCATGGAGTTACTTTCTGAACAAATCCAAGATGAAACCGAAGGACACAGTATTTTTCCTCGCAGATGTGTGTGTCCTGTGTATGAGCAGGGCATTAGAGCACTCTTCTGAGAATAGCAAAGGAGGCTGTAACGGACATTATCCGATCACGGATGCATTAAGCTGTCCTACAGAAATATAGATGTTTTCCTTTCAGATCAGAGAGAGAACAGACATAATCATTGGAGAATGAGACAGCAGCTTTAGCATCCTTTTTCCAGCTCTTTCCATTCTCTGGTTTTCTTCCTGGAGATGCATCCTGCACCCCAGGCACCCTGCTCAGTCAGGGCTTCTCCCCTAAGGATGTGGAGGTGCTTGGCTACTTGTGGGGCTGAGCATAACCCCAAAACTCCTTCCTACTCCGTGGCCAGGAGTATTTCAGACAAAATGCTTTATTTGATCCATGAATGCATGCAAGGGGGAAGATTTATTTAGTTTGGGGTGGAATATCAATAGCTATGGGTGTATGGGTTAGCAATAGCTCAACAGGCAGAGTGCTGTCACGTAAATAGGGCATATCATTGAGCCCCTGTTTTTTGCAGATACATAGGACAATCAGATAAAAGCTGAGAGAGCAGAAAGCTCTTATTTTTTTTTTCCAATTAAAAAAAAAAAAAGAAAAAAAAAAAAGAAAATCTGGGACACAAAACAAACAAACAAACAAACAAAAACACCAGATCTCATAGCTGCTCAAATTGAACTATTTCCCAGTGTCTTCCACTGGCTTTTGCTGTGGAAAACATTTATGCTTAATAAAAATGTCACTGAAGTGCCTGTTTGAAAGATTCTTTTAGTAGCCAGAACGTTTCCTGGGCCAAGAAAAGGGACAAAAATTGTACGGAAACGTTTCAGGCTGTTTTTTTCATGGTGCCTTAAATCGAAAGAGCTGCCAATAATGCATCACTGTATTTCTTTCCCGTGCTTTGGCAGGGGGAAGGAGGGGATTTGTGATATCAAAGGTCTTTTGCAGGAGGTGTTTTGCAGCAGCATACTTGCTGTTAAACCACTGTGAGCTTTACTGCTGCCTGCACTGCCAGCTGCGTGCGGATTTGAATCATCTGGGGACAGATGAACCACTGGGACAAAAGGCAACAAAAATAAAGTGTCCTGGGGGCAACAGATGCAGAACCACAAAGGAAAACGGTAGGGGGATACACCTTTCCTCATTCATCCTCTAATAACAGTACACACCAGATGAGGATTGGCATTACGAAGTGATGCCTGCTCTGGGAAGTGCTCAACGTTCCCACTCCATGAATCCTTCAGAACCAGCCTCACCACATCCACTCTCCCCTCAACTTCACATGGACCCAAACCACCCAAAAAGGTTTCATTCACCCCACTGATCAGCCTGGGCTCATCAAGGCCTTCAGCTCCTGCGGGGTGCAATCTTGCCTCTGAGATCTGTGGGTGGATGTGGGTTTGCATCTGTGGTGAACGCCTGAATGCTCTCAGTTCTTTCAAGGAAGAAGCCAGCAGAAAACTGAATTCCTAATGCCATCATGAGGAAGACCTGTGCTGTTTTCTGTGGCATTGCAGTTGAGTGTCGAATTTTGCACAGTGACACTAGAATGGGCTTGAGAAAGGAGAAGCACTCGAGTTGCAGAAATTGCATGCTGTTTTCTGTGTGCATATTTATGTCCATGTGTCTATAAATACACAGATGCACGTGTATATATATGTGCACATGCAAATGTATGCTTTATTTCACTTAGGGTTGTTAAGAGGTTTTTTTGTTTGTTTTGGTTTTTTGTTTTGGTTTTGTTTTGTTTTTCCTTTTCTCACACTCACACCAGCAGCAGATTCCTGAAGCAGACTGAGATCTGCTGTCTGGGAAGGGAAGATGAAGTACAAGTCAGGCTCTCTGCACAGCTCATGTTGTGGTTCCGTTCTAGCTTTGTGCAAATCCCTGTGGTATGCGCTGGGCTGAATACGGGGTCTCTGCAAATTCTGAGGAGGAAGCTCCAGCCAAACAATAGTAATCAGTGCTTAGTGTTTCATTCTTCAGACAAGATGCTTTCACATTCTGCTTCACATGGGGCAACTTCTATTTGGAATTTAGGCTTGACTCCGGAAGAGGCAACAGGACAGATGATTGTGTTAAAAGATCTGGAGACAAAAAAAAGGGAAAGGGGGAGAAGAGAAAGACAGTGCCACATGTCACCTTGGCATGATGTCATTTAAAGGGCTCAATGTAATCATTTCTTCTTCCTTATGGAGAAGACAGGAACCCAATCCTGCATTGCTTCTTTCTTCAATAAAATATACATTTTATCCCAGTGGAAAAATGTGTTACTTCATGTCAATAAGTGTCAGCAGCTAATCTGAACCTTTCAATAAGACAATGTCATTAAATAATTTAACCTGGAAAGAAACTCTGATGGCTGTGAAATAATTTATGGCTTTCAGATGTGTCAAACTTTAGGACACTGAAGGGAAAAAGTGTGAGAAATGGACAAGTCTGAGACTTCTCAGTACAAAAAAACAGGAGCTAGTGAGATTCCCAAACTAAAAAGAAAAACTAGTGAGAATGAGTACCTACCTTGGGTATAGATCATGCATGAGGATATATACCATATGAACATGCATCTATTATAGAGCAACTTGTATAAACATACGTTTTCCTTTTCCTTTCCATGAGATTCTGAGACAGAACATTAATAACAACTTCAGGCAAATAACTGGAGATTTTTACTTCCTCAATGCCTTCATACAATTGCCAATCTTTGTAATAGACGTTAAATAAATATGTCAAAAGAAAATAAAAGCAGAGACTTCACCAAAATGGTGAATTTCAATAGGGAGTGAAAGGTGACATTGCAAGAGAAAATGTGAGATGATTAAAAAAAAACAACTATCATGTATATTGAAAAAAAAAAAGAAGGAAAATGGGGAGGAATCTATTTAAATAGAGCTGGGCATTGTGTAGTCTGTAAACCTTATTAAGTAAACATGCTATTTAAACTCTCTTGGAAATATGGGAATTGAAGAAAAACACCAGGCTGAATGTGCATAAGCACGTGGATCTCCTACTCTAGGGCATTTCCTTTTTCTTTTCTCTCTCTCTCTCTTTCTGCTTTTGCTATTTATTTTATTTTATTTTCATTTTCATTTGGCAACTTCTGCATTCAAAGCCCAGAGCTTGGAATTTCATACCTATTTAACACCTGGTTAAGCAACACTTAACCATTGGCACCAGCTGACTGCATCCCCATTAAGCAGAATTACTCTCATCATAGACATTGGAAATGGAAAAGACCTACCCGGTCATGTAGACCATTATACCACAACCAATGCAGGATTGTTCCATTTAGTAGGTAAAGAAGAAGGATGGGCTTGTCAGGGGATGATGACTCAGAAGAGTTTGGGTTCCTTCCCAGCTTGATGTTAGACTTCCAAGTGACCTCCAGAAAGCCACTTAACCTTGTTGCACCTCAGTTCCCCATCTCAGCAGCTTCCTTTCTTCCAACTTTCATTCATTTCACTTATAATCTCTTTTAGGTATTGCTTATTTATCCTTAGGTGTCTATGCAGTTGGTATTAGAAAGGCTCCCTGTTTTCAGATGGAAATGCTACATGCATCTGGAGTTTCTGTAACAGCCTGTGTTCCCTTTAAGGTTTTATGCCTGAGTAATAACATGGATTTTATTCCTTTTCTGGGAAGAAAAAAAAAAATAGAAAAGGAAAAAAGAGTAACAAGAAAGCAGGGAGAAGGAGACAGATCGAAGGAGACCTTAACTTGAATTACGATATATTTCTTTCTTAAATCTGTTTTAACAATAGAAATTATGAGCTTTAAATTCTAGCCTGTTTCTCTACACTACAGCCCTTTACTCTTCAGGTCTTCTTGCTTTTATGCTGAACCTGCCTTTTTTGGACCAACACAAGGTACAAACTAGGATTGGAAAATGCATCTGACACAGAGGAATATAAACTGTCAGCTGAAGAAATCTCCACACTCAGAAAACCTACCTGAGTTTATATTAAATAATTCATATGCTAACACTTCTTGCTGGGATCAGCCACAGAGAAATCCCAAGCTGAATTTAACAACAATCAAACAAACAAATAAATTATTTAAAAAAACAAAAACAAAAACAAAAACCTTCTGCTCATTCTCCCTCCTTGCAATCAGCAGTGTGAGGTCAGGGATAAGCCAGAGCTGATGTGAAACTGTGATGCCTCCATGTCACTCAGGCCCCGAGCAATGGGAATTTGATGGAAATACTTGGCCAACAGAAATATTAGTATTAAGCAGATATTGTTCCATTGACATCACCTGCTATTTCATGTGGATGTTCTTTGCTAAATCTCTTGTGTCCCTGCCTTTCTTGGTAGGTGGTAGGTGGCTGTGGGTCTCTCTTGCTCAGTTCTTGTTAGTTGGGATCCAGTGATGTCTATGTCTGAAAACTATCTTTAAATTACTGGTCTGGCCTGTTCTATGAGGTGATATCATATCAGAGAGGCTCCAGTCCTTTCTCTTGATGTATCAGTGATGTTAGACTTCTGAGAAAACCAGTAAAAGCAATGCTTTCTTTGTCTTTTCCATGACAGAGATTTTTTTCTATTTATTTTACACAAAGGTGCACACTTGCATTAGGAACCAAATCTCTTCTTTTGTAGGTGGATTTTTTTTTTTCCCCTACATGATAGGCTTCTGTGTGCTGTCTGACCATTTTATGTTTACAGTAGTCTAAGCACAGACATGTAGGTGGAAAGAGAGAAGTTACTTTAAGAATAAGCCTTGCTGCCTTAGTGATTTTTCCTCTTCTTTACAGCTAATCGACAAAGACTGATCCATATCACTTATTGTTTGATAGAGGGGAAGATGCTAATGGTAGAGGATGAGGCAACTTTTTAAAATGTTAATTAAATGGAGAAAGATATTGTTAACACTGCAAGAGCTTGAAGGATTAGCACCCTATGTCATGGCAAAGTTAAAATATAGATGAAAATTTATGGGAATATATATAAGTATATAAATAATGATTTGTCTAATAGCTGCTCATTAACTTATGTGGCTTTATATCAAGTTCAGAAAGAGATCATTAACTAATATGGGATCTTAAAGGATAGGATTAACCCACCAAATTCCTGGCTTACTAATGTATCAAGCTAAAGAATCTAGAAACAAAATAGTGCCCTTCACAAAGCAATGTCCTTTATTGACATTTTTCTTTTCCTTTTCTTTTCCTAAACTACAGAGCCTCACAGCCTTTTTCCCCATCCAGCATAAAATGATATCAGACCCACTGCATGCAATGATATATGCTTCTGCCTTCAGTCAAGAGAAAGTACATCACTATTTTATTGGATGCAGGTCTCAAGAGCTCATGAACTCAACAAACACCCCTATAAATTACTAGAAAGCCATACCAAAGTGTAACAACAATAAACTAGAAATGGCCTAAGTGGCTTTGCTTAGCCAGACCTTCAAATACTACTCCGCAGGAGAGTCCTGTGCTACTTCTATACTCATTGCAGCTATTACTACCTTCTATAAAACCAGATGAATTAGATCACTTGCAAGCCATGTACCTTCCTTGTCAAGAAGAGGCTTAAAATACTTATTAATTAATAATGATATATAATAAACAACGATTCTGTAATGTAAATTTTCTTTAATGATAGCAGTTTCTTGTGTACTGAGGAAATATGCTAAATAATCTGCTTTGCAAATTGACATCCCATCCAGGAGTTAGGAAATACAGTAAAGGAGACGAGGTTCAGAGCCCATGAGGTAAAGTTTACCTTGCTAATGACTTCACTCCAAAGGTGAACGTGCAGTTCATTACTAATGTCCATCCCCTTCTGGATTTCTTTGGCAAGATTGTCAGTGTAGATGTTAATTTAATGCTGATCATGCTGTTCAAAGCATTTGTAATGTGAGCACATGTCCAATATCCACTAGAAATTCAAGTGAGTGCATTAACTCATGTCACATCTACTACCAAACAGCCATTATCTGGTGTTGATTTCCAGTCACTCGAAACCTGAGGGAGATTTAAACCAACTATCTCAACTGGAAAACTATTTGTCGATGAGTGGGCAGTGTCTTGATTGCCACAACTGCACTTTTGGAGGTTTCCAGTGCAATCATTTCACCCAGGAAACAGAAAACAAGAGCCTTCTCAAACTCCTTCCCACTGTGTGTTCAGACAGCAAGGGAACTAGCACTGAGTTATTTGAAAATCACCACTTCTAAACACCTTCTCACACCTGGTTTCTTGCAGAAGTTCTGATATTTGTTGCTTAGAAATTGTTTTCAAAGTTTTCTGTGGCTGACTTTTACATCTGCAGGGGCTGTGGGGAAGGAATTTATAGCCTGCTTGGCTTGGACTTCCATGTCTTCCCATAGTAGGTTATTCCACAGTCTTTCCACTGAGAAGTTATTTTGATGTTTATCTCTTTTTCCTAATTTCAACCCATTATCTTAGTTATTTTCCCCTTGGGTAATTGTGTTCCTCCCTGGGTGTTTGCACTGTTCAGATGTTGGCAACTGGCTCTCTCTCCCCCCTCAGATGTTGCTTAGCCCTGCTGTGCATATTGCCAGTTGTTCTTGTAAACTTTCCTTCTAAATCAACCCCTCCAGCTCTCTAATCATTTTTGTTGCACTTCTCTGAACTCCCTCCAGTTTGTCTTCATCTTGCTGGTAATAACTTTGCCTATGTGTCATTTGGCATTTTCTCCTTATCACATTCCAGCAGAGCATCAAACCTTTTGCCCTGTTGCTGCGTGCTGTTGTCAGGTAGAATGGACTTGAGTGATTGACGTAATCCCTTAATTTGCCGGAGGGGCAGTTTTAGATTTTTGTAAACCAGTAAATTGGTGATTTGAGCCAAATATGATGCTGAGGAGGGGGGTTATTCACTCATCTCGTCTAAACAAAACTGGAGATGATTCTGTGGATTTAAATCCAACGAGCTCCTGGGTATTTTTCACTGCCGTTTCTGATGTTGGAATAAAACATCAGTGCTAATTTGATGGCTTTCCAAGCAAAATTTGAAATTCAGACAGACAAATCTATGTTCATGGGCCTGGGTAGATTCCTTTGTTTCAGTGATGGAAGAAGGAGAGATAGAATCAGATTATCAGACTAGAAGAGACCACTCCTGCACCACCTCAGCTCTCAAGAACTGCCCCAGTCCTTCCCCTAAGTAACAACCCAAAAGGAAACGTTGTTCCTGTAGTCATGTACTTGCTGTTTCCTCTCCCTCACACCAAGAGGTTGGCTTCCATCTTCTGTTCTCCTCTGAGCTCTAAATTTTGCCATGTTTGTGCTCTGTCTTGTACTAATGCCATCTTGTTTTGTTCAAAACAATCTCCCTCCTGATCAGAACCTGTCCTGGGATGTTAGGGAGCCGGAGGGGTTTACTCCCTGCCCTACTCACCTTCGTTTTTATCACCAAGTAATTTTAATGTTTGGCAGATTTGATTCAGTTTCACTGTCATTTCTGAGAAATTTGTCTGCCTGAAGACATCCTATAACTCGAATACCCCTTCCATGTTGAGGTCTTGCAGTCTTTCTCCTAAGGTTTGAAAAAGACTGAATTCTCCGAGCAAAAGATCCCTATGACAAAAGATTGCCTACCTTTCCCATGATTACATTCCCAAAGGTGAATGTCAGTGTGTCAACAGAAGGAAATATTTCTCCTGCTTTCTTCAATAATTTATTGGCATTCACAGCTTTCCCCTTCATGATGACTGCTCCTGCAGCTCTAAGAATACCAGCTCCACTGAGAGACTGAAATTTACTTGTCACAGGGCTCCCAGACAGTTGTGAGCTGCATGGTACAGACAGGCTCCTTACTAGCAAAATTAAAGAAAGGATGGGGAGCAAATATGCACCCCATAAAATTTTAAAGGCAAACATAAATTCAGATGATTCATCTTGCAGGTAGACAATTTCATCTGGGGGAAAAAAAAATAAAAAAATAAAAATAAAAAATAATAATAATAAAAAAGGAGACCATTCCCAGATCTCACTACCACACTACCAGCATAGAGATGTAGAAGGTATGAAATGGACTCAGCATCTCCATGAACTATGTGGAATGTGACTCTTTTCAGCTACAGCAGCATCTACCTCAATCCTTTTATCTCCCAGTTTTTGAATGAAGAAAAGTCCCAGTAGGGCTGGTCTTGTCAAAGTTAGAGATGCCCGATGGATCACTCTCAATTTTGTGTCCCAGCTCTCAGTTTCCTAATCATGCAAGAGAGAGCAAGACATTGATTGAACTGAATAATTCATTACTGGCAGAGGCTCTGATGCAATCTTGAAAATGGTTTTATGAGAGCCTGTTTTGAGTAAATAATCAGGTTTAACTCAAATTACGTATTTCTTTTTTTCGGTATCCAATCCAACACAAAGCTTGACCCCAGCTCTATTCCAGTACTACACCTGGGTTTACATGCCTGGCCTTTCACAGGAACAGCCTATTGCCATAAAGTCACATCTGGCCAGACAGAAGCTAGGGCAGAAGAGCCCAAGTCAGTCCACACCCGTCTGCATTGACCAAATCTACAATCCAGCTTCTGCAGCACTAATGAAAAGGTATTAGCTAGCACTCAATGTAAATGAATGTTCCTGTGGCACATCAGAAATGAAATCAATTAACTCTAAGTTAACATCACAGCAGGTCAATTGTATTTATCAGTTTGGTAGCTTGTGTATTTTTCTCTATACATGTTTTCTCAAGAAATGAATGGCTTTTAGTTCAAAAACATTTGATTATTTTTTTTTTTAATTTTTTTTATGCTGTGCTGGGTGTTTCTAGGGTTATTTTCAGGAAAAAGGAAGGTTGTTTGCTTGCTCTGTTTTGTTCTTTTGTTTTTTTCTGTCTTCTTTTATGAAGTCAAGGAGAAAAAATAGATATATATATTTAAGTTTTACGGTTCTTTTAAATGGATAAATCTTGGAATTGCTTTAAACATGTGTAAATATAGCCTTATACCAAGCTCTCCAAAGAGTCAGTCAGAAATAACTTTGCAAAATCTTTTTTGATGAAACACTGAAATAACACATTTAAAATATTTTCCTTTCTAAAGGGCTTTGATTTCCCTCTTACCATGAACTGGCCATCTTCTAACACTGTCTGTCTCCTCTTTTCTTTCCACACCCTCCACCACCCACTTCCATTCCAGGCTCCACCAGCCAGTGTACTGAATACGCTAGCGTTTTGTGGAAACCAGATGTCCTCTTCCATTAAACACATTGCGGGTCTGCAAACAGTTGCTTTTTCTTCTCTAATCTGCAGCTCTCCCCTTTCCTTCTCTGGAAAAAAATAATAGTAATAATAAGAAATAAATAAATAAATTTTGAAAGAAATATAATTTGAAATTAAAACACAAAAAGATACTTTGTTTTTGGTCAATTAAAACTTTTCATAACAACTAATAGAAATGCAATGCAAAGCCCATCCTTAACAGTACAACGTGTTCTGAGAAGGGGCTGTTTGTCCTCAGTTCTCATAGTAAGTTTGCCATGGCCAGTCACTGGTGATACAAAGCATTTCAGAAGTAATTGGCTTGATTATGCTCTCCATAAATTGTGGATGGCATAACTGTGAAGGTGCAAAGGGAATGTGGCACCTGTGATTTGAGGCGACAAGTTTCTGGATAGAAAGAAAAGGTGAACAAGAGTAAGATCACTCTGTGATACCCATTTCCAGACCAAAAGAAAACATGCTGAAGCATGGAGAGGTACATGCTGTACCGTTAGGAAAAACAGCCACTGTCATCCTTTGGAATATGAAACATTGCACCAGTCAGATACCATTTGCTGTATTTTGGAGCGACCAGTCAGAGATGTGGAATGAGACAGCCCCTCCTGCGGTGTTATTTTGGAGACATTCAAAACCAGACCCGTGTTGCCCTTATGGAAATGCCAGACTGTTTCAGAGAAATGTGAATGTCCTGGAGAACCTGGACATACCTGAATCTGAGGAGGAGCAGTCACTCTGATACGGAACAGCCTTGTACAGAAATTACTTGTCTAGGATGCCTCCTCCTAAACCAGAGGCCCAGCAGCTTTCTCATCACTGCAGGTTATAAACCTCTATGTGTCAGGGCTTGAACTACCCTCTAACCAAGTTGAGGAAGAAACTTCCCTGTAGACCAGTTACTCCATATCTGCCTTGTGCGGAGTTTCTTGTGTTCCTCTGAAACTGCTGCCAGGGGCCACTCCAGGGGAAATGCTGGGCAGTGGCTCAGTCCCTCATCTGCTAGAAAATGCAGCTCTGGAACTCACAGTCCTTTCCTGATTCTCCCTTAGTAGAAGCCCCAACAATTTGTGTTGCATTGTCCATTTCACACCTGCTACAAAGATTAAAATAAATAAATAAATTTTTAAAACCCCTCGCGTTTCTGTTTTGATTTGCTTTTTTTTTTTTTCTTTTTTTTTTCTTTTTTCTTTTTTCTTTTTTCATAATAAAAGCCAGGCACATTAGATTGGACATGGTCAAGTAAACCATTTTATAATGATATGTCAATCTTCCCATAGCAAGCGTAGGTAATTTGGCTCCATTCTGAATTTAGATTTTTAATTTTCCTCTGTCACAGAAAGGTTTTTTTTCAGCAGACGCTTTGGATTCACAATAGCTGCAGGCATTTAAGCTGCAGAGGTGCTCCTGAGGATATACACTGTAGCATCTACTGTCTTTGGTTTGCATCCAGAGAGAAAAGGCAGAGGTGATTTTGGAGGGGGTCCAAGTTTAAAAAAAAAGAAAAAAAAAAAAAAAGAGAGAAAGAGAGAATAAAGAAAGCAGTGTTGCTAATTTCACACATTTCTGTACCTGGGACATATGCCTAGAAAGTAGTACGATGCCATTAAATGTTCCTTCCATTGGACTTAAGGAGGTCCCTTGGTACTTAACCTCAGCTCTCCTACTCATTCCATGAACACAGGATTTAAGTTTCCAAAATGTTATAAATGTATTCTTTGAAGATGTGTAGGGCAGGAAAATGTTTCAAAAAATATGCAACATCCATCTTCTTCATCTGTTTTATTATTTAGTTGCAGGAAATATATATATATATCTATTGCATTGGAGCCCTATTTCCTTGTTTTTAAAATGAGAATGAACCTGTCTTCTTCTGTATTCCCTATGTAGAAATACACAAGGGAAGAACTACTCCGTACAAACAAAACAAAACACCTAACAAGCCAACAAATTCAAGACAGACATAAATGAGCCAAGCTTCATACTCAGGCTCTTTTGTGCATGCATTTCTGCCATCAGTTCCAAAGAATGTTTATCAATGTGCTGATATGTGGTTGATAGATAGATAGATAGACAGACAGATAGAAACTTCTCTCTCTGTAAGCAACCATTCTGATGGCCATCTCATTGAGACATCGCTGAAAATCTATGACTCCCTTGAGCTTGACACTGAATATACAATTTCCCCAGAAGTGTTGTTTTTATGAAGGTGATGTTATATGTGAATATGTTATTATCCAACTCATCACCTCCTGGCTCCCAGCTGGATGCTCTGACTTTATGCTGGATGCAACTGCTCATGCAGCAAAGTGAGCAGAAGAGTCTGTGTGCCTACAACCCTATAGACTGGTATCTGGTATTGCCTTTGTGAAGGTTTGAGCTGAAATGCTTGGACATGAGGAAGAGAGGCTGAAGTAAGAATGATCCTTTCCCTGTGGTTCTGGGTAGAAAGAAGAGGCAATCTGTAGCTATGCAGAAGGGCTTAAATCATGGCATAGCATTTGTCAGAATGCCTCTGTCAAAGCTGTAAGCAGACAAACAGATTAAGCAGCTTGCCCAAGGCCACAGAGGAGAGCTGTGTCAGCACTGAAGCAAGTGGAGTTCCCAGCCCAAAGCCTCATCTGCAGGGGTCCACCTAGGGACACAATACTGAGCTCTGCAGCACCAACTGAAGCATGACTTCACTGCTCCAGTTATTACACACCACACTGAAGCAGTGGGGCAAAGGAGGTGAAGTGATTTATGCAGAGTCTTACAAGAAGAACACTCTGATTCCAGCACTTCCTCCCCCAAAATATTTGTCTGTGGCCCTTTAAGCCTTGTAAAAAGCCTGCCTTTACTTCTTCCCTTCATTACTGCTTGCAAAAAAAAAAAAAAAAAAAAAGCATGCTCACTTTTCTTTTCTCTTCAACAGCAGTGGTTCCAAAATTATTGCTAATTTTCAGATAGGAATTTGTTCTTTGAAATGAACTGTATGGAACTTTTCATTTTCTTCCCTTTTCTTCTTCATTATTTTCTATCTGAGACTGGTGCTGACTCTGTGGAGAACATGTAAGTGTAGTTGCTTTTGAATGCTGCAAAGTAAATGCTGAAAATGACAGCTTAAATGGAATCATTAAAGCAGATGTAAGCATTATCTGAATGCTCCTGAAGTCTCCTATGAACAGCAATAGCATCTTTATTTTTTCTACTGATGCATGCACCTTTTTAAAGGGGGATGACAACCTATTATTTCTTACTTTCTCCCTATTTTGAAGGGAGAACTTAGAGACTGTGTTCATATCTTAAAGCTATAACCCATTTGCCAGAAAATGCCTAGAAATCTCACCAAAATAAAGGCATGGTGCAACAGTGACTATGACATATTGCTGATATATACTGATCATTTTAAGCTACTAAGCAAAAGGGAAATACATAGCAAAATGTTAACCTCTGGCTTAAATGGAATGTACTCCTTTTTGTTGACAGACAAACTGCATGGATCATGTAACAGTCATGGACTCCTCAAATTTAAAATCTGATTATTGATTAAAACAAGTTTCACCTCACTTTGCGACTCACTAAGGATTACTCGTTCCATCTTCCAATAAGCAAAGCAGAGAGAATCATTTCCAGAAGGTGATTTATTTCATCTCCCTCAGCTTGGGGTGAATCACCAATACTCTCTGACTTCTGGGAAAGGCAGGAGAAACCTAGAGAGGAAGTTCATATGCACTATCCTAAACTAAATATCCATCCTTCCAGCAGTTAAAACTAGGAGATAGGAATCACGTTGGTTCTTTCCTTGGTTATTTCAAGCTCAGGACTTGGCAACATTTTAGCTAAACTAATCTACTCTGAGTATTGCACTAAACAATGGCACCAAAGTTCAACCAAAGACTGACTGCTCAGGGTGTATGGCAGCATTTAGCTGCTCTGCACTGTGCCGACACTGGGCCATGCACTGGTAAAGCTCAGACAAGATGACAGATAGGCTACTAGTGTGTCTGACATGCTGCCATCTCTTCCTCTCTTGATACTGAACTCATGTTTGTACATTAACCCATCTCCTCATTCACACTTCTGAAGGACCAACAACAAGCTGGAGGCACAGGTTAACTCAATTTTCAGGTAATCTAGGTCACTCCAGGAAGACACATGGTCTCTTGTCTGCTTCTGAATTAGGTAAATGCCATTTTATTGAGTTTAACTTGAATATTGTAGCTGAACATTAGTCTGGAAAGGCTGACACTGGGATGTTTGTTACATTAGTGTGGTCTCAGTGGTTTTTCAGATAATTCCTGGAGGCTATCTGTGTAGTTGCACGTCACTCCAGCAAATGCTGGTCAGTGCATTTGCTGGGCTGAGCCCTGTACCTGCTCAGATTATTCAATCCAATTCACTGTCATTTGTCTGATTTTTCATAGAATCATCATAGAACCATAGAATGGCCTGGGTAGAAAAGGACCACAATGATCATCAAGTTTCAATCCCCCTGCTATGTGCAGGGTCACCAGCCCCTAGAACAGGCTGCCCAGAGCCACATCCAGCCTGGCCTTGAATGCCTCCGGCGACGGGGCATCCACAGCTTCCTTGAGCAACCTGTTCCACTGCGTCACCACCCTCTGTGTGAGAAAATTCCTCCTAATGTCCAACTTAAACCTCTCCTGTCTCAGTTTAAAACCATTCCCCCTTGTCCAATCACTATCCACCCTCATAAACACTTGTCTCCCCTCTTGCTTATACACTTTCTTCAAGTACTGGAAGACCACAATGAGGTCTCCCTGGAACCTTTGCTTCTCTAAGCTAAACAAGTGCAGTTCCTTTCCTCATAGGAAAGCCCTCTGATGATCTTAGTGGTCTTTCTCTGGACTCACTCCAAAGGCACTGTATCTTTCTTGTGCTGGGGGGCCCAAGCTTGGATGCAGTACTGCAGATGGTGCCTCACAAGAGCCGAGTAGAGGGGGGCAATCACTTCCTTCTCCCTGCTGGCCACCCCTCTTTTAATGCAGACCAGAACACAGTTGGCCTTCCGGACTGCAAGCACACACTGCTGGCTCATGTCTAGCTTCTCATCCATGAGGACCCCCTAGTCTTTCTCTGAAGGGCTGCTCTCAAGGAGTTCCTCCCTCATTCTAAATAAATACCTGAGATTGTCCTGACCCAAATGTAACATCTTGCACTTGGCTTTGCAAAACCTCATTAGGTTTTCACGGACCCACATCTCCAGCCTGTCCAAGATAGTTTGGACAGTTTCACTTCCCTCTAGTGTATAAACCACACCACTCCACTTTGTGTGTCATCTGCAAACTTGCAAATTTCAGTCAAATCCTACTGAGTTTGCGTAGTAGCAAGCTCTGAGATGAAGTAGTCCATGGGTAAGATGAGAGATCTGACAGCCAACTAGAGAGATGCCACAAGCTGAAGGGATCTGTATGTTTGGTTGACCAGATACAGGGCAGCCTGTGACCACGGTCAGTTACTGAAGTGAACTTTATGTACATGACAATGAACATCAAACCAGTCTTACTTGGATAAAGGATTTGGAAGATTTGTTACTGCACAGTCAGGTAGGATACTCTCTAGGTATTTTGCTAATGGGTGAGAGGCATGAAACTGTATTGCTAACTGAACAATACAGACAGCCTGACACCTGAGATTACAGCAATATACAAGTTTCATTTATATTGTGCTTGGAAAGGATTTTGTTTACTTACTTGTTTGTTGTGTATGTGTTTGTTTCTTCCCCAGAAAAATAAAAAGAATACAAAGGAAAGCTGAGAGACTGCCAATTATGGATTATGTTGAGAACCATGCAGGCATGTTGGAAACTTTTCTATATACTGTATAAGCAACAGCTCTGGGCCTAAGGAAATAAGCAGGCAGAGAGGTTACATCTATATTTACTGAAGCTAGCAGGTCCTGGGAGAAGATCTGGCTTGGACCTGGCCCTGCACGTATTGTCCTTGTAGAGTCAGATATAAGTACATACAGATGTCTGATTCATAACCTATTCTGTGCCTCACTGGAGGCATTGGTTTAGGACCTGGGTGGCCTTGGTTTTATTATTAGTGCTTCCACTGGCTTGCTGCTCAGCAGTAGGTAAATGAGGTCATTGCTTTGTGATTCCATTTCCTTTGGCAAAATATAGATAAAAACTGTTTTAATCTTGCTGATGAAAGGTGGTATGATGAATAGCATTCTTACCAGTCTTGCCTTCCTTATAGTAAGGGTCTTTGTGAATCCATTCTTTTAACAGCTTTAAGGACACAGAAATCCCTATATAAATTAAATACAAAATCTTGGCAGTGCCATGAAACTGCAATTAGGAAATGGAAAAGCTATAGTTTTCAGAGTAACAATAGACTTGCCCACATTGCATATCGTGCATAGATTTAAGTATGCATTTAATAGTCTGACTGGTAATAAAAATAGTATATAGATACAATATGTTTGAATTATTATCGCTATGCTGGAAGAACCACACTGTTACTGTACCCTGGCTCTTGTGTGCTTAAATTTGTGACTTTGCTGTGGCACTCTCAGACTTGTTTGCATTCAATTTCTTTGAGCTTTCTAAATTAGATATGTATACAGTGCTCCATGTTGAAACTAAATCAATTGATTCTTAATAGTCATGTGGTGTTAATATTAAGCCAATTAGGCTCAAATTAACACATATTTACTTAAGCAATGCCTTGATCTTGTAAAGGACTTAAACATGTATTTTGAACTCTAGCTTAGCAAAGTTGCTAAGTGCATCTGGGATATAAACACTATAAGACATACTTCAGCTTTCTAAGTTAATTACTGAAGCAAATGAAGTGGCACAACAAAGGTGTATGAATAAATGACATTTCAGAAAGAAAAAAGAAAAAAAAAAAACAAGAAAAAGAAAAACAAAGAAATAAAAAGAGAAAAAGACTAACATTCCTTTGTCAGATTAGATACATGCACCAGGTTTATCTATTTGTGGGGGTGGTGTCTATCCTAACATTTCTTTTTGGAAATCTTGCAAGTACTGGTAATGCTACCTCAAGGACAATTCACCTCATTGTCAATTAGACACATACTGGCTGATCAGACATACATCTCTGGTTTTCATTGGTTAAATCTCCACTGACTCCAGTTGTCTCATATGTGGAATCATACCAGAAGACACATATGTGTGTAGACTCCTTTAACTATCCAGATTGGAAGCTGAGCAATGTCTATCTGTGTAAAAGGGCTCATTGGATATTCCCTTTTAGGAGCCTAAAATATTTACAAACATGCAAATCTTAAGCTTTCAATTGGAAACATTACAAATCTGAGTCCAGTGCCTTTCATTCTAGCATAATTAACATTTCCAAATAATTAGCATTTCCAAGTCCTTTTTCTATCACTTTTCCAAGACACTGTCTCCCTCTTTAGTCAGATGCTGTGAAAACTTTCATCACCAAGATATACACTATTTATTTATTTATCTATCTATCTATTTATTTATTTATTATTTTTTAATCCAAAGACTTAGACATATGTTCGAGTAACACTAGCTTATCAAATTGTTACCCATCTGCCAGTGTGGCTGTCCACATGCTAATAACTACCTATCTACATACATGCTCTTAGACTCCAGACATGAAAGAAATGACATTATGGGATCGTTTAATACTGTATAACATTGCCTTAGAAATGGATACTGGTGTGCAACACATTGTTAATGCCCCAAAACACAATCTTTTTTTTTTTATCGCTAGATGATGGCCATGACATATTTTCTATGGAGTTCCTCTGTTTTGTGAGTGCAGTCAGTAGAAGAACAAAGGTGCAGACACAAGAGATGAAGAAAAAATGTTACAGAGAGGCAGATTTGTGTAGGGTCTGCAGGGCAGAGCTTGTCTCCAGTGGGTATTTCCATAGCAATATGCAGCTGCAGATAGGTACAGGCAGAGCAGAAAGATCTCCTGCTCTCTGCTTTTTTGTTTGTTTGTTTGTTTTTCTTCTTTGGCTGTGGAAATCTGCAGGGATATAATAAGGCTAGGTGCTGCCCCAGGTCATTGTGATCTCAAAGTTGTTCCCTCAAAAGGAAACACTGCACAGCCTTGCTTTATGATCAGTAGAATGAATTAAGTAATGCATTCAAATTCATTTGCAGAGTAATTTTGCCACAGTTTGCAGAGGACTTCTAGGGATGCATTTAGCCCATAATCTTGCCCCACCGTAATATGACTATACCCTACAGTGGGTGACAAAGTGCTCTGGGGCATCTAATTGAAAGCATGACAGTTTTACGCTGTTGGGAAACAGCAGTTGGGAGTGGCATGTGCTCTGCTGGCATCTGAGAGTAGATACAGCAGGATATGTGGCAGTCTGCAACTGGGAGCTACATTATGCATGTGCTGGGAACAGCGAGCCAGTGCCACAATGCAATTACAGCTTTAAACTGTGCCCAGTGTGTCTGTTCGGCAGCAGCAGACAGACAGCTCCAAATCATTATTTTTTCTGCTTACTTAGCTTCTGGTGATTAGGTTCATGAGTTGCAATTGTGGTGACTAAACCAATTAAGGTGCAATTTAAAGAAAGAACTCATAAATACTGTACAAAGGTAGTATTGACGTATCTAAACTTTATTAAAAAAAAAAAAAAAAAGTGGAAAAAAAAAACGATGGAAACTACGTTTCCAAACCAAGCAATCCATCTTAGAAGACTCTGCTATGTGCAGTAACTTCTGCAGTATGAATAAATATGCATAATCAAAAAGAGAGCACAGCTCGCTTCTCTCTATTGCTCATTTGATATACCTCTTCATGTCATATCCACTTTCACATAAACAACACAATAATAAAACATCTGCATCGCTAAATAACACTACTGTGTTCTAATTCCTCTGGAATGACATGAATAAGAACATTCTACTCCTGTTTATTAGAATTTATTGATGACATGAGTGTGTAAAGCAGCAGAAGGCATAATTAATCCTGGTACAGCCTCAAGTTACACTTCCAGACTTGACAGGGTTCACTCTTGGCTTGCATTACTTCCCGTGTTGCACGATAGCATCAGGGACTTTGGCAAGGTACAGATGTCCTGATAAAGGAGTGGCAGGGAGGCAGTTTGCTCCTCAGTTCCAGCTCTTGCAGATGTGAAGGATGTTATGGCTTAGTGAGGAATGATCAGGGAAATTGGAGTGCTTGGTGAAAAAAGAAAATAGACAGCCCCTTGCTTGAGACAGCAAATGGCACGCTAATGAAGCTTACAGATGATGTTCAGTTGGGAGGAGTATCGGGGCCTGTCAGGGTAGAGTAACAATACTAGCAGATTTAGAGAAATTAGAAATAAGAGGTGAAAATAACAAAATAAGATAAATCTTGGGGAAGACAATTTGAAACACAAAGGCAGCTGGAAGAAAAAGCTGAAAGAAAGACATAATGTTGAAATAAGTCTAGAGGGGATAATGGATGAGGAAATAAACGTTGTTTGCAATGGGATGTGGCCATGAAAACAGTGGCGTATTTGGAAATCTAGCCCCTAGTTTAGTTCACCTTATCTGTCCCTCTCTGAAGCCACAAAATATCTTACAGCTCCAGACTACACAGATTAGCTACCAATGCACTGGGTACTTAAATGCATCCTTAATTACTGACGCCAGTGATTTGGATCCTAACGGCTTCTTGCTTGTTCCTCAAGGCAATGGAAGGTCACCAGGCTTTCCAAGGGTACAGATCTCAGTCCCCTGCTAAAACACATTCCTCACCGAGGGTCCACACCCTCCTTAATTTTACATGTGAGATTGTTAACTGTGCCCATAGGGCTGGATTTGATGCATACATCTGGTGGATAGGAGCATGAAGAACATGTACTTCTATCCCGCAGGATAAGTACACTGCTCCCTTGGGAAGATGAGGAGAAAAATCAGTGATTTCTTCCTTATCTAATGGATTTGAACCCACAGATCCAGAGAAATATCTCACTAACTGGGTGAAAAAAGCTCTGAAAAGGAAAATGCTTAAGTCTCTTTCGTTGTTTTTTGTACAAAAGACATCAAATCCTGAACAGTGCTATAACAGACATCCCTCAGACCCCAGCCAGTTCAGATATTTTCCATTCGTTTTTTCTCCATCTCATTCTCCACAATATTCCTCCTCCCTTCCTGGGTTAGAAGGACCAGTTTATGGCCCAATAATTAGAGGAAAGGAAGTTGGTAAATGCTTCCAAGGGGAATACTTTAACTCTGAAATTCTTGGTCAGTCAAGGTTACCTGTCATGACTGCTTTTTACTATAGGGAAAAGGCCTGCACTGGTTGACTGTGCCTAGGCCCTTACTTTACCTTTAGCATTTCCATGTCACTCCCTATCCACTTGCTTTGTACTTGAAGCTGAGGTACCACACCAAGAACTCTGTTGCCTTTATTCAGTGCCTTTTCAGGTGCTGCAATGCTGAATATTTTGGCACTGAACCATTTTATGGTACAAGTTGTAAAAGCTGATGTTATTAGTTCTAAGAGCTCTGGCTCATGCCTTTGTCATGAACAAAATGGGAATTGCTGTACAAAGATACTTTGTCAGGAAGAAGATATATACTTTTCTATGTATATATACAAGCTGGGGACTGTCACTACTGAAATTGTATGTTCTCTCTTGGACATGGGCTATCAAAAAGGTTTTGGGAGACTAGAGGGAATTTGGAAAAAAAGCAGCGTGCTAGAGGAATTGAGTTATGACTGACAATTAAAGCAGATATATCTTCTCTAAATTTTAAGTACAAGGTAATTCTCTAGTGTATATCCCTAGGAGATCTATCCAAACACCTTTTCTTTTTTTACCTGTATACGTTCCCTTTTCCTGTCTCTGCAAAGGAGTGCAGAGAACAACTTTCAGCACCTTCAATCGAAGGTGCATTTTTTTCAAAGACTTATGTGATTAATAGCTGCTTGCCACAAGTCACTCCATTCGTATGGAATTCATGTGGGAGGTTTTATGTATTTAATACAGCTGGTCCCAGATTCTACCTGTCTCTCATGAAACACTATTCTTTGTTTCCAGGGAACTCAGATGAAAACCTGCAGCACCCATCTTTCCTCTTCTTGGAAAAAAAAAAAATAAAGTAGGATTTTAAAGTACTCAACTAGACGTATGAGGATGTACACCCTTTAATACTGAAATGATAATTTTAAGGTTTTCATTCACATAAATAGAGAATTACAATTTCTGTTTTGGTAAAGTATTTTAAGATTCTTGCCTGGAAGCATCTGCAGATACTGAGCAGTATTGCTACTTGGAAAAGAAACTCACCTGTCGTCAAATTCCCTGTGAGAACTTGCTTTCAGCTTCCCTCAATATCAGTTCACTGATTAAAGATATCCCAAGAAATAGTTAATCAGTTTATAAATAAATATGTATAATATTCATGTGCAAAAACAAACAAAAAAAAAACCACACACACACACACACACAAAATTAAAAAATGCCAAAAAACCCCCCACCTCTTGCTCTTTCATTTGTATTTGCTTTAATACAGAAGGAAAGATAATATTTTTTTTTATGTTGAAGAAGTCTAGGCAAGAGGAAAGTGGTCAAAAGTGTCATAGCAAGTGTCTTGGAGAGCAATACAGCAATACAAGTGAATAGAGTGGAAGTATTACTTCTTAGTGCAGCCCCTAGTGCTGTCATAGAATCATAGAATGGTTTGGGTTAGAAAGGACCTTAAAGCTCATCCCTCTTGCCATGGGAAGTGTAGATGTCCACTACATCAGACTGCCCAAGGACTCCATCCAACCTTACCTTGAATGCATTGTCATCATCTAACTTAAAAGAAAAAACAAAGCAAATAATCTCTGCAATGTTGATGAAATTCAGGATTTTTCTAAAGATGTTTAATTAAGAATTGAAGTACAAGGTGTGCCCACTGTACACAGCCGTTACGGCTGCCTTTTGCATTGATGTATTTCTAATTTGGGCAATTATATTCTTTATCCCTCTTTTCCCACGTAAGTCTGCTGGGGACAATCTCCGTTTTCCTAAATTCTATAGTGCATCTATTTGCAGCATAAACTCTTATTTGTTCTATTGTTGTAGTAGCTGCATTCTTGGCAGAATGTTTCTTAAGAGGAATTCACCTCTTAAGAAACATGGATGCAAGTAGTCCTCACACAGGCTGGAGCACCTGTTGTCTACCAGAAAGTGTTCTGTGGCCTACTGTTCTTGGATTGCCCTCAAAGTTCGTTAGTATTTTGGTATTTTGAGAAACTCATACATAGCTTTTCAATTAATTCTAATTGCAGATCCTTTCTGAAAGTGAGGAGGCAATAGATATGTATTATTTTACAAAATCTACTTTATTCTTCTGTATGTTTTATTTTGAACTCGTAATTTTTAAATATGTATTAGTACCAGCCCAAAATCTTTATATTCCAGTTCAGGATCTGGAAAATCCCATATTTCATCTCCTTTCTCTTTTTGCAATAGGATATTGTGCTCCAGAAATGAAACAATCAACAAACTGTATTATTTGTATGGAAAGGGATTTTTCTTCATTTTGTATTTGATATAGTGCCTACAAAACTTCATCTCTGTTTGAGCCTCTAGCTCTGGCCTTTGGCAAATCTGAAGAATGATGAGAAACAGGCAAATGTCTGTTTAAGAAAAAAATTCATGCTTCTCCCCATTCTGAAATCCATAGATCTCACTTTGCATAGCATTTTCATAAACAAAGAAAACTCTTTATAGGAATGAAATAAAATTAAGATACAGTAGTGCCCTGCAGAACACCCATCATACTTTCAAAATAGACCATTCACTTACTGTAAAGGTTATTTCAAGCCAAGAATCCATTTATTTGAATGTATTTCCATTTTAATCAATATCCTTTAGAAATGGCCTCTTTCTTAGGCATGTAAGGTGAATTGATATAATTTTAAGGGCATGTATTTCTTTTCTAAATATTCTTATATAGGAAGGACATATATGAGATTGGATTCTCACCCCAGCAGATATATAGAGTCAATAGCACTTTCTTCATGTTGGTGTAACAAGAAGAATGCCAAAGGGAAGATTTTCAGAAGAGGAAGTGTTTCTGTAGCACCTAATCATTGTGTTGAAAATCCTTCATCTGTAATCCCCAAAGATCTTTCTGCTAAACTTTGCTTTCCTCCTGAAAACCTGAGACAAATTCCACCAAAACTAATTGAAAGATTTCCATTCACTTCAACAGATTTTCAACCAAGGTCTTATCAAAACAAGTACTTTCTTTTAATGTGTGGATAGGATATAATTATCTTTCATTACATCAAATACAGCAGAAGATGGGCAAGTAGTTTTTTCTGCTTGGGCTTGTACATTTTTGTAACATTTGCAAAATGCTGACTTACACACAGAGTTACTCTTGAAACACAATTACTCATATATAAATCTGCATTTGTGTTTAAATGTCACTGGTAACAAGAACGCTGCTGGTAACAAATTTGTTTATCAAATATACATCAGAAAATGGCACATCAAATAACCAAACTTTTAATAAAAGACATGCTCAGCATTTTTACGGACAGCCTGCATCTCGTCCAACAAACCCTGATGTAAAAAGGAACGCTGTCATTAATATCTAGGATCTGGATTGAACCTGTAATGGGAAATTCACAGATTTTTGCTCCCTTAACACTTCTGAAGTGCAGTTGTTCATCCAGGGACCAGACTGTAAGGCTGTAAAGAGCTTATAGTCTAAAGTCAAGGGAAGTCCAGTTTCAAGGGGTTTTGAAGAATATTCCCTTCAAAAAGTGACAGTGATAATGATTTTATTATTGTTATTTATTTTTTTATTTATTTTATCTGAGAGGCATCTGGAATATATTACCATATTTAGATTTCAAGGTGTTTATTAATTTGGTAACAAGGTATGCTGAAGGATGATAGGAATCAAAGTTACGGAATGTTTCATACAAAGATCAGCAAAGAAGACTAGGACTCAGCCTGGGGAAATACAGTGAGGGAAGATACTCTACAGGTATTAAAACGGAAATGACTTTGCAGAGGTAAGCAGGGAAAGTTCAGTTTTCTTTCTAAGTCTGGAAATGGAAGGTACTAACTTAGGACAGCAGGTGACGGGTGGAAAGTAAGTAAGAGTAACTGAGGCTAAAACTGCTTCAGAGTTGCTTGCTTTGCCCAAACTGGAAACTGAATCATAGGTTTAAGTTTGTTTACATTTATAATGAAGGCTGATGACATCTGAGATGCATTGAGGTATCTGTGATGTCCAGGTGGAAATGGCAGGTACTCCACAAGACCTAAAGGAGATCTGTACTTCTCTGGAGTGGCACTAGAGGCCAGAAGGTGATCTAAAGCATTCCCAGTGGTGCTGGAGTTGGGCCAAAAGAACTGAGCTTTGAGATGAATAACTTCTTGTTATATTTCTCAAGATACAGGGTTTGGTGGTATACATTTCTCCTTTGTGCCCTTTCTGATTTCTGGCAAGCCACTTCTCTTCAGGGATACTTGGATAACCACTAACCCACCCTACAATAAGCATAATGAAGATAAGAAACAACAGATTGATGCAACATGCAAAATCAGGATGATTTTACATCCATTTACAGCATTAGTGAGATTGATAACAGAATGCAACTGAAAAGATACTGAAAAATTGTCTTGGATGCAGTGAAAAGCCAGAAAAAGAAATATTAGAGAGTTTGGTGGAATGCCCTGCCCCCTGAGAGATTTAAGCAGCTCATTCTGTCTGGCATATCAAAGATGCATTTTAGTATATCTGAAAGTCAAAACACAGTGATTCAAAATAGTAAAGTCAAAAAGCAATGGCTTTGTTAGGAGGCCTAACCCTCTTCCTTGATCTGACAATGTACTGTAACACAATTACTGTGATTTATTTGGAGGCTGGGACAAAGTTGCATGGCCCCTTTTCTAAATTTGAAGAAATGTTAATGGTATGTTTATGTATTCATGCATAAGGAATAATAAATATATAATTCTAGGTTTGGAAGAATTTTTGAAGAATTGCTATTATTTTATTAAACATTCTATTGGATTAGGGATTGGAGTATTTACAGAAGTTAACAATTTCTGTTTTCCTCTTGGAGAGATGAAAAGAAAAAAGAAGAAATCTCCTTCCCTAACCATGAGCTCATACCCAATAAAAGTGCCACATTTAACTAGCATCTGCCCAGTTTAGCAGATGTGTAGAATGAACTTGTGTATATTTGTGCCTGGCTACTTAAATATTCTTGCTTACTTGCATATGTGTTGTATTTAAATGCAAATTTCAAATAACAGACACATGATGTAATTGCTATATAAATAGGAAGGTGGTTTACACACAATTATAGTCGTGCTGTTAGAGGTGATCATTAGTTGCTAATATAAGAAGTTATTTGAACATTAACGTATTCCTATTCATAGCAGAATTCATTATGTATTTGGTATGTAAGTAATAGCTTCCTTAATAAACTTAGGAGAATAAAGAATCCCTATTTTGTAGATTGCTAGAGATGAACGATAACATTAGAGATTATTAAGGTCTGAAACTCTATAAAATTATCCACATTTAGAAAGACTATATATATTAAAAAAAAAAAAAAGACATGATAGTATTTTGATAGTATTTTAACCTATTTCAAATAGATTTTTCACTCATGTTAAAAACTGATGAAATCAAGCAAGCAGAAAAGAAGATTGAAAGAATAGAAGAAAATGTTAAAACTCTGAAGATATGCTGAATGTGTCCTCCCAAAAAGCAAAAGCAATTAATTCCCCATTACATGTGCCTTAAAGGATTATCTATTCATAAATTGACAACTCTGAGAGGACCATCCCATCAAGATGCAAAAGCAATCAGCCATGACAGAAGTTTGTATTTAAATCCACTTTTCCAAAAAGAGGTATGTCACTCCACCAGTGAATCTGTATAAGGAGAGAGTATAAACATTTTCGATTCAGGACTACAACAAACTCTGCTCCTATCCTCCCAATGCAATGGTATCCTTCAAATCAACACTTTCTCATCTAATGTTTCTTTAATTTTTTCCAACTTAAAAAAAAGAGAGAGAGAGAGAGCAACGTTATGAAGAAAGCTTGATAAAATATCAAGAAAGCTTTTTTGCCTGTTGTTGCTCCTAGAAAATGACCAAGGGCACTTTTGCCCTGCAATTAATTCTCTGTGATTCCTATTGGCATGCCTAAATCAAAACTAAATCCATACATAAGCTTCTTCAAATGTAACTTGGAGAAGCAAATTATACATAAGCATAGATGATATAGTATGCTGCATAGTTTTATCCAAAATAACCAACTTCATGGATGTTAGGACATTTTCCAAACATTTCTAGAATAGTTTATTTGGAACTCTTCTCTTCCTTTCCACTGTCACATAACGAATTAATTATTGTAATAAAATTTGTATTCGACCTTTTTCATTAGAATCCAAATGATTTCAAGTACAGTGACTAAAACATAAACATGCTGATTGGGTTATAATACTTAAAAATAACAGAATTTAATTATGATTTAAGATTCCTAATATTCAAAACCATACCTTGAATGATCTCTTCTAAATTAGAGTTCAAACACGTTTGTTTTCTAGGTCTGTGTTTAAGTCACACCAATCATTTCTGATGGATTGGGTTTTCCATGATCTGCTGTTTATCAGGCTTTTGGTCATCTATAAATTATCTTGGCTACACATAATGCATTGTCATTCCACAGATTTTGGGAGCAACATACACTGATGGCAGCCTAGTTAAGAACATCTGTAGGCATTCACACAGTGTCACTTTCTTGAAACAGCTTGGCAGAGAGGACAGCCAAAGAGATGCTAAAAATTTGTTTGCATTGGAAAGTGAATTCAAATTACAATAAAATGTGACGTTAAAGGTCAGTGGCTATTTCTGGAATAAATCCCTGACTTCTGAGAAAAAAAAAAATGGCTGATTGGTTTAATTTCCTTTCAAAGTTAGGTTCACTATACCAAATGAGATATTGCCCTTGTAAAGTGAAACTTCTGTTCATAGACTCTTCCCTTTAGTATTCTTTAATTATTTTTCTGCAATAAAAAATAAATTCTCTTTGTTAATTTTGTAACTCGTTTGCATTCATTCCCTACAGCTTTCTCAATATGTATCAAAGGAACTCATCTACCTAATACAGGGAAAATTATGTCTGATTTGGCTTTAGAGAAACAGATACGCAGATTCTGGCCCTACCATCTTGTGTTACTTTAAACTTTCTGCTTTACAACTGCTGAGGACAAGATTACTTGGCGCTCCACAGCTCTTTCCTACTGCATTGCTAAAATGAAATGTTTCAATATTCTTGAAATGAAACATTCTGACATTATCAAAATGCAAGGAGAAGATTTAAATGATTCATTTGGATTTATTCCCATAAAAATGTCACTGAAATCAGCACATTTTCACAACATGTTTTGATTTGGGCAAAGCTGCATTTTTCTTTCCCCCTGGAAAATGATTTCATTAAAAACAAATGACCACCTCTAATTACAACTCACTGAGCCTTTGCTCCAAAAGTCAAAGCCATTAAAACAGCACTTAGGCTGTACTTATGGGGAAACAGATTCTCTTTTACAGGTTGCTATGAAAAATCTCTTTCTTCCTTGCAGAAGGGCTGGTTTTTGATGTCCCTGAGACTGCAAGCTTTTTGTGTTCCTCCATTAACTGGCATCTGCAATTTGTCAAAAAGTTTTCAAGAATTCAATAAACAAGTCAAAAGCAAAAGGCAAAGGGCCCATTCAAACCCTTTGAAGAAAATTGTGATTGACTTCTGAGTTTAGTTCTGGAAATGGCAAGAAGGAGCTATAAAACCATAGCACTGGATTCTGAGCACAGATCTGAAACAGGACCAAATGAGACATCTTTGGAACCTTAGTCTACACAGCAATGTGAGAGCAACCTGTGCCCAAACTAATTAGCCTGAATAAACTAATAAGCCAAAAAGATGGATTTTGTGAGTTTGTCCATGGTATGAGATTTAATATTCTTCTGCACATGCTGTGGCACCAAGGCTTTCCATTGTGCTAAACTCACATAGTACCAAAACCTGTAGCTCAGCCTGCCTTATGGGAGTGACCTGGGAGTGACCCCAGCTAATGCTGAGTCCAAAAAGTATCTCTTAACACTGTTTGTGGGAATGCTCCAGGCAAAAATGCATCATCAGTATATCAGTGTGGACAGCAGCACTGCAGTGCCCAGCCCTGTTTAATTTAGAAAAGTAAAGATAGCCAATTAATCTTTCTGTGAGACTAAATAGAGTGCTCCGATCCTCTTCCTGGATGAATGTGCCAACCCCTTCACAGGCCTTTGACATCAGACCTTGCAGTGAGCAGGGTCAGCTCTGCCATCCCACTGCATCTATGGGGGTAGATCCTGGCACATTCCCTACTCACTATGAGATGGGAGGGTTTTACACTGCTCTTAAATTAGTTTGTCACCATGGTCACATGTCCTTTATTTTCATTTTGGCCCATCAGAATTCTTCCTTTCCCTGGAATGTTTTGGTACTTGGCTGACATAGACCATGAAAAGCCAGACATGGAAGAAGACGCTCAAGGAAACCAGCATCCACTTTGCCTCCTTAGCACTGTGTGCAGCCATCAACACAAATCCTGCATCTATAGAACCAGTAAAAACCTCCCAAGATGGGGGCTCCCTCTGTCCTTGAGTCAGGGATGGCAGAAGAATCATAGAACCATAGAATGGCCTGGGTAGAAAAGGACCACAATGATCATCAAGTTTCAACCCCCCTGCTATGTGCAGGGTCACCAACTACCAGACCAGGCTGCCCAGAGCCACATCCAGCCTGTTCTTGAATGCCTCCAGAGATGGGGCATCCACAACCTTCTTGGGTAACCCGTTCCAGTGTGCCACTACTGTCAGAGTGAAAAACTTCCTCCTGATGTCTAACCTAAACCTTCCCTATCTTAGTTTAAAACCATTCCCCCTTGTCCAATCACTATCAACCCGTGTAAACAGCTCCCCCCTCCTTTATATGCTCCCTTAAATTACTGGAAGGCTGTAATGAGGTCTCCCCAGAGCCTTCTCCAAGCTAAACAAGCCCCATTCCTTCAACCTTTCTTCACAGGAGAGGTGCTCCAGCCATCTGGAACACTGACAGGGGGGGGAGATGAGGTTTTCAGGGTCTCTGTCTAACTCACGCCTTTCCCATATCCTTCCCGTGTTGGCAGGTGCAGCACGAGGCAAGCAGACACCAGTCATCTCTACAGGTTCCCAAGATATGCACTTGTCAATCAGTAATATTGTCTCAGTGAGTAAAGCTTTGAATAAGGCAATAATTGTATCATTTCTGGGGAAGAATGATTAAGTGAGTAGCTTTGATGGGGAAGATGGAGGGGGTGAACACTGGAAAGAGCATGTGGAGAGGTGAGAAAAACAGGGCTGGACAGGAGAAAGGAATGAGCTGGAAAAACAATTGATAGAAGGAACAGTTGCGTGACACAAAGGAAAATTCTGTCAGAGATTAAAACCCATGAAAGATTAAAGATGAGTAAAGAGCTCCAGACACTCAGTAATGATCCATTTCAGTGTTTAGAATCTCTGACAGATGATGTGATTCATCAGCCCCCACACACACACTTTTTTTTTTTTTTTTTTTTTTTAAATATGCATGATATTTTATGCAAGTTTCCAGGCAAAGAAAGAGTGCTGCAAACCCACTCAGTCCTGAACAGCCTGGCGTGGGTATGCTGGTGCTGTCCTGGGACTCCTGCCAGGAACAGCAGACACCACCACATCTCCATCCTCCTCCTCCCAAGGGGGTGGTGAGCAGGCACTCTTCGCTTTCCTTCTGTTCCTCTGTGCTATGGACTTGGTGATTCATCTCTTGCATACATATGAGGGAATATAAAAATATATGTACCTTTTACTAGGGCAGCTATGCTTTGAGGGGATGATGGTTTGATAGATATGTGAGTGTGCAAGGGTGTAAATAAGGATTTTGAATAGGTTTTACAAAGAAAACATTTCTAAGCTCATAATTTTGGGTTTAAAAAAAAAAAAAAAACAGGTTAACATGAAAGATGAATGAAATCAGATGTAGTTCATCTGTCTGAATCTTCAGTGGTCTCATACATCAGCTTCAGTAAGTGCGAAGTAGATGTGTCAATGATGACAATTTTGAAAATAACATCAGAAATGTAACTTATATTAAGCTTTTTTCAATTAAATGAGGCAGTGTTACCTGGTCAGTACTGTTTTAGTTCCTCTGCTCCCCTCTGTACTTCTAGAAGTGCCACAAGATACTTTTATAAGGGTACAAAAAGCAAACTTCTCCATCTCTCTCATCCAAACACGTGACTAGTAATCAGCACATGAAATGAACAACAGCAAACCTGACACTTAAGCAGTCAAATAAATATTCAATACTGTCTTATTGAGGCTTATATATAGTATAATAACAATTACTGATGCTGCTACGGACTTTCTATCTTCTCACATAACAAAATGTAGAGATCCTTGATTCAGAATTTATGTCTGATTTGCCACCGAGTACCATCACCTCTGTTGGTGAGAAAAGCCTGAGTTATCACTCTGGCTATGAACTAGACTGCATGACCTCATAGGTCTTTTCTGGCTGGGCTTTTTGAAAGCCTATTAAAGGCCTCTGTCAAAACTCCACCTCTGTGAGTGCAGGAGGGAGGGGGCACTTTGGTTTTGCAGTCAAGGCACAAAACTGGGACATGCAAAATTAAATTTCTATCCTTCCTCCTATCTCAGCTGATATGGGTGTGGATACAGATCAGTAAGAGAAAAAGTAATATTCTTCAAAATGCTTACATTAACTTGGTGAGTAAGGCACGTCCGCCAAAGTAAATGTAATTCTGAGGAAACACAGGGTTGTGTTTTTTTCTACTGCCTACCTGCTTTTGCGTCAAAAGCTAGATAGCCAGCCTATTATTGGTAGGTAACAAAAGACTTTCTTTCAAGAAATGGTAATTAGTTTAAGTATTGGCATTCTAGACTCAGTGAATACAGTGCATCCATATTGTGCTGAATATGTGTGGTAATTTGAAAGATATGAACACAAGGCAGTTCACAGTAACAGCCTCCACCCTGGGCGAGGTACAAAGTCAATACTGCCTTATTTTGATTCTTAGAGAAATAAATCCTCTTAATTCCTAAGTGAAGTCCAACATAAGATTTGAGCAACTAAGTTTTTGCTAAAACAAATAGAGTATAAGAATCATTCCAGCTGGAAGGGACTCTTAAAAGTCATTTGCTCCAACTCCGTTGCAGTGAACAGGGACATCTGCAGCTAGATCAGGTTGTTCAGAGCCCTATCCTGCCTGATCTTGAATGAGAGGTGGGGCATCCACCACCTCTCTGGGCAACCTGTTTCTGTGCCTTCCCATCCTGACTGTACAAAACTTCTCCCCTGTATCCTAAATCTCCCCTGTTTTAGTTTGAAATCATTTCTCCTTGTCCTGTCTCAACAGGTCCTGCTAAAGAGTCTGTCCTCTTCCTTCCCTACCAGGTCTCACCAGAGCCCTCTCTTTTCCAGGCTACACAGTGCTGGCTTTCTCAGTCTATCTTTATATGGAGGTGTTCCATGTCCTGGACCATTTGTGTGACCCTAGGATTTATAGGATTTATGTTCTTGGGCCTGATTTCTCTCTCATGTCATTATTCACCAATTTGGAGACCGGTCATGAGGATTTCCCAAAATTATTGACCAGGGTGAGTGGGATAGCCAGTCCCAGAGTGAGCCAATCCGTGGACACTAACTCCAATCAGACACCAAAGCTGCACACCATTCACTGAAGAAGCTGAAAACACTTACATGATTCTCTTGTTTGAGTGATGAACCTATGGGACATTTTAATGTCTCAGAGAAGGATGGGTGAATGAATGAAAAATAAAAATCCAGGAAACAAGTGCAATCATTTCTCCTTCCTTTTTCAGTGTGAAATACACTGAGAAAGGAAAAGGAGTTCCTTTATCTCAAGACAATAGCAGAGATCAGATGAAAGCTGGGCTGTCCACCCAGCCTATTATGGACTGTGAGCAGTACCCTCAGATGTTTGGGGTACAACTCCACTAGATATATACAGCTGCTTTCTGCTCACAGGCACACTGTAGCCATCTAAATTCAGGTGCAGACATGAATAAATTAATTCTGACTCAGGCTAAATCCCATCCTGTGGGGATACTGGGCATCTGAGGGAAATTGGCAGTGGAGGAAAGAAGGAATTCTAGATTTAGTCTTCATAGGTTTTAAATTTTCCCCAAATTGTGCTTCATATACTTTTTATAATCACATCCCGCATGACTCTGAAAATTGGGCAGGTGTTCCTTCATCCCTGATACACACCTGATGATTTACTCCTGGAGATTTACTGCACGGCAGCAGCCAATATGCACCTATATTTCTGAGCACTGTCACATTTGGTGATATACAAGAGTTAAATATCGCCATGTATTATTCTTAGTGGCCTTGAGAAATGTACAGGGAAAATATCAAAATATAGGACAATGTGCTGCAAAAATAAACACTTAAAAAGGAAATAAATGTAACTGAAAAACAGCCCCATGCATATGATTACCATTTCAAACAGGGAAAACCTGACCCATTGGATACTCCAGAGAATGCTCCCCTATGAAAATATTCATATATATCAGCATTTGTAAGATCCAGAACAACACTAGGGTCATTTTGTTTAAAATATACTCTGAACTCAGCAGGATACATCTGCTTTATATTAGTCTTGTGGAAATACTATAAAGGGCTTTGGGGGGCTTTTTGTTTTTTTTTTGTTTTTACTTGGTGGATAATTGAGGTAAAGCTAAACTTGTGTAAATAAGAAAGCAACTCATGATAGAAATATCTTGCCATCAGAAGATTTAAAAAAAAAAAAAAAAAAAAAAAAAAGAAAAAAAAAAAAAAAGAAAAGTCAGAAAATTAAATATGTACTTTTGAGTAACAATTTATTAAAGTATCTAATGACATTTCAATATTCTCATTATCATTATATTGTAATACTGCTTGTTTGGTTTTTGGTTTTTTTTTCCATTCTAGCAATATTAAAAATTATATTTTAATTCTTAATACAGCCTCAGTTCAGATTTCAGATCAACTGATTGCTTGTGGATGGAGTCAACTCCAGTCACCTTGTACTGTTATTAAGGCATGTGTAAAGCCAGCAACTCCTGGAGATGGTTTAAGCTGATCTGATTTGGTAGTATCTTTGCTGCAATTTGTCATTCTCCTTGCACAGATGCAAATGACAAAGAAAGGGAGAATCAGGCCCTCCATGCTGACAAAGGGCTCTTATCTTCCCAGTGTTTTCCTAGCTGATCATACTGTTTCCTTGTCCTTTCATTTAAGGGTCATCAAGATAAAAGTGTTTACTTGAATTCTTTTTTCTCTTTCTTGCTTCCAAGTCCTGTTATACATAATGTTTACTAAGGATGGACGGTAGTCCTCTAACCAGATCTTTGCTTCTCTGTGTTCTGCTCTGCTGTTTTGATTTTGCTTAATTATTTAATAAAGTCATGTTAGGTCTTAACATAGAAAACACAGTAAGTGTGTGGTGAACTTAAACATCATTCTCTCCTAAACTCCTCTTTAAGATCATTTTATGCTGTTGGGGGGATGTCCCCACATAACTGCCCTGTCCCCAAATTTACAGCCCTAGCTCTGTTTTGAGGCACAACCAAGCAGAAAAGATTCATTCAGACTCTGACATGCTTAGTATCAGTGTCTCATACAGTGTGAGATCAGGAGTTGCTACAGTCATCTGTTTGTTTACTTTCTTTCTCAACTTAAATAAAAAGAGATGGGAGAAATGTTCTAAACAGATAGTTCCTGCTTATGTGAGAAATTCAGAGGGAATAAAAATAAAAATCTATTTACCTTCCTCCACTTGCAATGAATTATGAATAGAGGTGTCACCGATTTGCATAGAGCATGTACATGCAGCTCATTCTTGCTTAATCCTTTTGCTTGAGCTTTTTATTATTTCTTATTATTATAAATTCAAGTACAGAAGGCACTTTCAGCGCCTGAAATATTTAGAGAGGAGACTGATTATATTATTATGGAGAAAACTGATTTTTATCAATTGATTTGGCAAATTCTAGCTCAGACACCTCCAGCTCTTTGATCTCCAATCTTGATTACTGTGACATCCTTCCTACCTTGCTCTGAGTCATATTTCCATGGTATGAACATTCAAAGAACAAACAGCAAAGCACAACAATTAGTGTCCTTTAGTTTACTAGCAATATTTCTTTTTCTGGTCCTGCCTATTTTATTACTTGTCAGCCACATCTTTTCCAAAAGTTCAGTCCCAGCTTCTTTATAGCCAGGACATCAGAGATACAGAGGAAAAGCACAGTTTGATGGTTGACAGCAAAATACCATTCTTATGAGGATGAAGATTGGTTCAAGAGTTTCCTCAAGAAAGAAAGTAGCGTAAGGAAAAAAACTGAGCTGCAGTAGCATGTCTGGATAGCCACAGGAAGAATGAATGTCTGCATGGCTTGAGAAGCTGCACAGAGTGAGGGTGCATTCTATCTTTCAGATCGATTAGTCCAGGTTTGTTGAGTGAGGGACCCATATGCTTACTGCATATTGTCTTTGGCTGCAGTGATGCCATACATCCCATAATACAAGAATACAGAAGAGAATGAGGCAAACAAACAAGCAAAGATGTTTAATGAAGACAAAAATGGAAGCAAAGGAAATGCAGAAAGAGAAGAAGAGGGGCTTCATGTGGGGAGCAACAATGGGCAGATGGTGTGAGATGTTAAATGGCTGCAGCAGTGGTCCTGAATGAGGCCAAGAGGAGAGACAAGGATGAAAAAAGAGAGCAAGAGTTAAAAGCCTGCAAGTTGACAATCTGCAAGTGGGACAGTTAGATGTAAGGAGAAATGAAAAGGAGGACACTGATCTGCAATAGGAGCCATCTACACTGGTAAAGAGAAAGCAAAGGAGATTAAATGAAGTTAGCATGACAGAGCAAGAAAACAGACAGAAAAAATCATTTTTGGTTTAGCTCAGGCCAAGAGGAACAGAATTTCAGGCAAGAGGCATGCTCCAGCATTGTGGAGATGTAGACATGCGAGAGGCAACAAGGACAAGTGGGCAAGTAAGGCAGATTTCTCTGTCATGTAGTGACTCTGGAGCATTGCTGGCTCAGGGAAACTTCTGTTTCTTCATTTACTCCCCCTGCTCTCCCCTCCCTCCTGCTTTTCCTTCTTCTGTCTCCCCTCCCTTCCTCCCCCCCATCTTCCCCCCTCAAAAAG
>NW_024962253.1:4904720-4917028 GCF_019238085.1 Lagopus leucura
AAAAAAAAAAAAAAAAAAAAAAAAAAAAAACAAGAGGGACAAATTATGATTGGTAAATGCTTATAAATAACAGGAAAATGGTTAATGGTATCAAGCAGAGCAAAGCACTGTCACGGCCCAGAGGCTTGGTGTGTAATAAGTATGTGACCCCAATGTCAAAAAGGTTAGGACATTCCCTGCCTATCCAGGCAGGTTCCCAAGGGGGAAAATCATTTTGTCCTCCTTTAGAGGATAGTAAGTGAGAAGGATGGGAGAAAGAGAGAGGGGAAGGAGTCAGAAAATAACTGAGGAGTAAATTGATTTACATTTAAATGTTATATTTTTATTACATTTTCTTTCTCTATTTTTTTTTTTTTCTAGTTGGTGTGAAATCTCATCTTTTAAAGAAGACAAACCAGGGTAAACTATTTCTATAGTACAAAAATATGATTGACACTCTAAGGTAATACTTTTTAAATTCCTCCAATTAAACAAAGCGAATTTAATTTTAAGTTTAATTAAAAGGAAATTTAATTAGAAAGAAGATTAAATTTTAATTAAATTTCTCCAAAATCCTTATCCTTGCCTTTACTGCTAATATTTCTCTCGGAACCAAATCCCTTTTTAATATTCTTAAATTCTATTCTAGTAAACTTCCCCTTTATATTAAAATTATATCTGCCTGGATGTACTCGCTACCAGGAAAAAAAATCATTACCCCTCTTAAAATACTTGAAGAGTACACCTGAGACACATAGCAACTCAAGAGCGACCAGTGGAACATTTGGATATGCTCTGAGTGAGGCATCGCTGAATTAACCCGTGTGCTGCTGAGTGCCCCACAGAAAAAAGGAAAGTATCCTTATGTTGCAATGTACACCTTTTTGTACACAGCTATCTGCTGCTCAGCACAGCCAGTACGTATCAGCTGCTCAGCATTCCTTATTCTCTGGTGCTGCATCCTTCTTCCTTTTCTTCTGCAGATGATGTTTGCACTTCTTTTCCCCCACCTTCTCCAAGCTGTTGGACAGGCTTATGTTGGTTGCAGCCCTTACAATGGACTGGGTCTCATTTTTCTTTGCTAACTCCATGATCCTCAGGCATAGCTTCAGTCTCCAACACAGACAAAGCAGTCTGACAGCAATAAGGTTATTGCTATAAGGTACTACAGAGGTAGTGTGAGGCTTTGCAACTGTCTGCTCATTGGTTCCTACAGGAGACAGCTGGAGCACTACCCATGGCAGAGAGTTTGGAACTAGATGATCTTTAAAGTCCACTCCATCCAATGCCATTCTGTGATTCAGTGACTCCAAGAACACTGATACACCCACTCTTTCCTGTGTTTCTGAAAGACGTCATTCAGGGGCTTGGAGCTTACCCTGACTGGGCAGGCATTTGACCAGAAGCCACTACGGTAAGCAGCCAGGCTCTCTCACTTCCTTTTTTTTTCTTTTTCTTTTTCTTCCCCCTCCCCCCCCCGGCCGGCCCGGCCCTACCCTCCCCCCAAAAGTACAAAAGCAGAACTGCATCTGATAGCAATAACTAGGTGAAAAGAGAATTTGCTACAGTGGGAAGGAGACATTCAGGATGGCAACTGGTGACACTTCCCAGGATTCAGGGCAGCCCTGGTAGCCATTCATGTTCCAGCACCCAAGTTAAGTGTGCTGCCACAGCCTCTCTCAGGACCTCTCTCCCCCAAGATCTTCCTTCCTCATAAAGAAATAGTACTACAGTTCATTCAGCATCTGAAGGGCTGATCATAGAAAATATTCCTCAGAATTTGCAGGACTCCATATGCTTATTGAAGGAAGCCAAATAAGACCTTCCTTCCCTGCTGAAATCAATGCTGTATTCCCAGAAGCTGCAGTACTTGCAAGGTCAGTCTCAGCAGCCTCACTACCTAACAGACCCATCATTCCATCATAGCCATGCATACTGTGCTCTGCATCTACAGAAATTCTCTAGTAACTTTCTGTCTGCTTTAGTCACTTTTCTCCTACTTATTGACATTTTTGGTTTCACTTAGGTTTATCCTGGACAGCAATCTCTCTCTCTCTCTCTCTATTTTTTTTTTTCTTTCTTTATTTTTTTTTTCTTTCCAATAATCTTTCTATTTTCCCTCACTCTGAAATCATCTTTTTTGTCCCTGGTGCCATTTCATTCACCTTCTGCTCTTCATGCTCTCCATGCTTCCCTCCTGCCCACTACAAAAATCAGCAAGAGTCGACCTCTCTCCTCACCAGCTGTCAGACCTGGCTGAGGCTCCTGAACAGTGGAATTATTGTCTTGCAGTGTATTTTTTTTCCTGCCTCTCTTAAAGATAAACATGGACCAAGTGATAAAAATTCACACACTATGAGTCTTCTGTGGCCAATGACTGCAAAACATATACAGCAAAGACTGACAAATGAAGTGGGCCAAAGCTAATATTTGTCTTATTTTTTCACAGATGCAGTCCTAAAAATATTCTAGGAAAAATCAGATAAGAAGGTGATAATATTTGATTTACAGCCATTAAATTGTTAGCATGATGGAGATTTATGTTCTCGTTATTTTATACCATTATTCATTTCCAAAATCTCTTTCTTTCTTGGGACAAAGGAATTTTGTTATTAGCCTCCATTATGCTAAGAGCTGCACAGATGAGATCTAACAGACAACCATAAGATATTAAGTAGGAAACAGAGGAAAGGAAATATAATTATTGCTATTTTCAAAATGAGAAACTGAGGCAAATAGAAAACAGTTTTGGGTACTGACATTTTGTAAATGCTCTCTCTACCTAATTTGAAGAATTCCAGAAAATTCAACCATAAAATCTTTGCAAAACTAATAATTTAATTCTTATTTCCTTAGTCCCAGACTGCTACTTCAACAATAAATAATTTCATTAATTTATATGGAATACAAACATAAGATATAACAAAACCAAAGGATGTCTGAATTACTGATTGAAATGCTTAGATAAATATAATATCATTCAGGTGATGAAAGATGATATAATCTAGATATCCTGGAGGAAATTGACAGATAATTTGGATTCATCTTTTGTATGAGGGCTCAGCCCATTGGGATGGTTCTCTGTGTGAGAAAAAATTGCCCTCTTAAGGCAATTACCAAATGTTTGAGACTGCCAGTATTATGTGAAGTTCTGAAGTGTATGAGACGTGCTCTACATACCTAGAGAACTCTAACACCACCAAGTCTGATGCTCTGATTCAAAAAAAAACAAAAAACAAAAAACAAAAAAAAAAAAAAACCACAAAAAAAAAAAAAAAAAAAAAAAAAAACAGCAGAAGAAGACAGAATGCTTGTGCTTGTCACCATATTAGAAGATGTTCCTTCTACGAATATAACCCGGGCCATGTTCTTAACCAGCATGTGTTGTGACACTGAGCTGGAAATTCTGGTGCTGTGCTATGGTTAGTAATTTAGACTGTGATATCATGCTGTTTGAGAAAGCAAGACTTAAAAACTAAATAAAACAAAACCGTATATAAAACTGTAAATAAAAGCCTAAGAGCACTGCACTTTATCTGTTTCCTTTGATTTAGACTTTCTGAAGTGATATATTCTATCTGTAGATCTGAATTATTTACAGGAGAGAGGGGAAACAAGTAGTTCCAGACTGCTTGAAGCCAATGCTTGACCTGATACAGCGTGCCATCCTGCAGTAACAAAGGAGTCATCAGAAGAAGGTTCAAGAAATTTCTTACGAAGGAACTTTCTTCCTTTCCTACAGCAAGGGAAGGTCTTCTTATGTCTGGAGGTATAAAGATTTATCTCCCTTCTCTTGCTGATGTTGAAAGAAAACTGTTCTTTACGATTAAGTGTATTCTGCAGACTATCTAGAGAGTAAACAGTTTTCATCACGTAGACGCAAAAATAGAGAGAGTTTTATGGGGTGTGTTTCATTCCCGTTGGGTGCCCACCAGCCATGACTACTGCCCTTTGGGCCACACAATCAACCTCCTCACTCATGAAGATAAATGTCGTATCAGCCCTGCAGTAAGCCATCATCTATTCTTGAGAAACAAAGAGAGTATATAGCATGACCTTCCTTGAAATATTGGATCTATTTACACAGGTTTGCGTGGACCACATTACTTATGAGTCACCAAGGGGAAACTGAGCTCCTTGTAGATAAAGCGATCAGTGCAAACCACTGTAAATAAATCTGAAATTTCTATGAAGGTCGCACTGTGTCTGATTTATACTTCAGCACCCTATGAAATAATGTTGACCAGGTAAGTGGTTTTCAATTATTATTTTTTTATTCACATAAGGAAAAAAAACTTTTTTTTTTTTTTGGTAGTGTAAAGGACTAACCTATTTTAAAGTGCATCTGGTTAGAGAGATGACACATGCACAGGAAGTAAGTTATTACTGTCTGGCAAAAGGCTAAATGTTCCTGGACCAGATTCTGTCACTCTCACTCACCAGGACGACTGGACAGACAAACATAACTGAATCAAACCCATCAGCAGCCACAGCTGATCATTAGAAAGTCTGAAGTGCCTTTTTGCTGATTAATCTATACCTTTGTTTTCATGAAGAATCCTAGTATAAGTCAAGTCTAAGTGAAGGTTTATCTACGTGAACTGCTTATCAGCAGTTATCATCAGCATAGACTTTTGGTCTTAGAAGATAAGTGATGCTCCAATAACCAAACTACAGGAGTGGATGACAAGAAACTTGTATCTTTCATTGATCTGTTTTGTTACTAATTTAATTTCTTTAAGTATCTTTTATTTCGCTTCTACAGTAAAACAAGAGAGACTCTGATAGCAGAGAGGAATACCTAGTGCAATTATAAAATGGATAATAGCTGTTTGAACTTTATTTTATGTTCAGAAGAGTCTTCTGGTTGAATGTTCATTCAGTTACTTCAGTTTGAAATATCAGAGCAAAAACCTATGAGCAGATTCTCTAAAAATATTGACAAGATTTCTACTTTCTGTCCAAAATGTCATTTGTAGTAAAAATGGAACTTGGTAAGTGAACTTGGTTACATATGTATTTCTAGGGACACAAGCTGATGTTTTGGTGTTCTAAGCAGAGCAAAATAATAACAATCTATTCTGAAATGTCTAAAGTAAGCACAGGAAAAACAGTCTGTAGAGAATCAGTGCTAGAAATCTTGAAGTTGCCTGAACTGTTTCTCACAGAAATAAGCTTTACTTAACACAGCGGCAGGTCAAGATTCAAGAAGACTTAGAGGATCTTCAGAAAGACTGAGCAGTGTGGACGATGATAGCAGAAGAAATTTGGAACAGGCAAAGAGAATGGTGATCTTTGGAAAGAAAAGAGTTTGTTACTGAATGATTCTTCCTCAAACTTATATTTCAAACTTCGTATGAACAAGACCAGCCCTGAGCAAAAGGCAGTCATCTAAGACAGCAAAGCACTTTGGGAGTAGCAAAATGTCCAAAGTCATGCTGTTTTATTCCCAAATCCCTCGAAACCAGACCTAGCCACTGCAGCAGCGATGATAATATGGATCAGCAGTTTACCCTTGTATGGAGTTAGAACCTTGCAACAGAACTGATTGGCTAAGTATTCTTGCATATCCGATGTAAATGTTTTTCACCAATGCTGAAGCCAGTTGATGTGTTTATCTTGCTGTACCTGTCCCTGTCTATCTAGGCCAAGCTGTTTACCTTCTTCCAATTCAGGCTGCCTGTAGAAGTGAAGCTCTGACCACTTCCCACCACAACACTCAGGACAGAGATGTGACTATCTGCATTGCTGAGTTTATATCATATAAGTATGTACAGAAAATAGAACAAAACTGAATTGGTTTAATGGTTTAGGCACACCAGTACCCTTACTTGGAATATTAAATTTGATTCCGTTCATCTTTATAAAGAAATAAAAGGGTGGGCTTCTTAGAATGGAATTTTCATTGCTCTGGTGTTTCCAGGTGCAGAGAATTAACAATGCATGTAAATTATTTTATTGGATGTGTTTTGAATCTCCTCTTCAATCTGTAGGGCAATACCCAATCGACCTTTCTAATTTGTATGGCTAGAACTTCACCCCTAGGAAGGACTGGTGCTTGTTAATTTTTGTTTTGTTGGCCAAAAATTTTCATGTTATAATGCTTCTCTTTCATAAACAAGCATAACAGATTCATGAAAGCTGCCTCATTTCTTTTTTGTTGTTTGTTTTTTGGTGAAAAAAAAAAAAACGTACTTCCCAGTTCTATTTCTGATTTTTCATTTTCAGACAAAAGCTCAAAAGCTATCTTCACATAGATACTACAGGTTAAATATGCCTTCTTTAAAATTTCCTGTAAAATATGCCTAGCTCTGCGACTTTAAACATTTAATAAAATGAGCTAAGTTAGAAATGGGTCTGAGGCACAGCCTATCAGTCCAGATAGATTAAGGTTTCTCTAAACAAGATTGAAATTTTAAAATCAGATTGGTTAATTTAAACCAGACCAGGACCAGCTTTTTGTCATCATCAGCAGTTCTGCCACACCTCAAGACCTTTTATCAAATCTATGCCTCAGCAAATTTAAATGCTAGTTTAACTGCAGTTGCTAGTTAAATGACAGTTAATTACATTCTTGTAGTTCAGATTAATCGCTTTAGCATACGAGTACCTTACACACTGGACAGAAATGTACCTGAAATGTGTCTGTAAAAGCTGAGTCAGAGCAGAGGGTTTTCTCTCCAGCGTGAAACCACCTTTCTGTCCTACAAAGGGCAAATAGTAACACCCATGAGCTCAGAACTGGGAAGGTGATTCATGTAGGTTTGCCACTGTTTTCCTGGGAAAAGGATCACAGAATCATATGGATGGGGATGGAAGGGACATCTGCAGGTCATCTGGTCTGAAGACTATGCTCAAGCAGTGCCAGCTTGATCACGATCAAGAACTGACTCCTGAAACATAGGAGTGAAGCCCCCAGTGGAGGCTGCTGAAGTACCATTAGCACATTTAACAGGTGATGTGTTGTTTGTTTTTTTTTTTTTTTCACTGCGTGTGGGTTTTTATTCTTACTACTATTATTAAATTATTGTGACAGGTCTTTTCACAAGTAACCAAACAGAAACAAAACTCAAATTTGTGAGAGCCTGTGCAAATGTACAACAAAATGGCGATTTGTGTCCCAGAGAACTGGAAATTTAGAAAGTTTCCAGAGGAACTATGTCAAGTGATTGCTATCTAATTTAAGGTGGGTGCAGTGACTTTAGAATAATTGCATTAGAAAACCATCCACGCAAAATATTAACTCATATTTTCATTTATTTCATTTGGCAGTTTGTTTTACCTCATTTTCTTGGCCCAGATTTATCAGTAGTCTGTTGACCCTCAAAGACTATTTGAGAAGTGGTACAGTTTTGGCAACGGCTAAATTCTAACAGAAGACTCTTTGAAACTCACTGTAAATCTCTCTGTTCTGTTGCTCTACAGACCCTGCTTCACCATCTGCCTTGCGAATTGCATTTTTGTTGCGGTATTTCACAAGTTTTAAAATATGGTTATTACGATCCATAAACTGGCTTTCACTGAGATTATTAATTAAGTCCAAAATATTGAACCGACATGCTTTGTGAAATATAGCTCAAATGTCACTGCACGGCTGCCATTATAACACATCTGCATAATATTAGATTGGAGTGCTGAGAAGCTGTAAGTTTTTTGTTTGTTGCAGGGGGGAGGTTTGTTTTGTTTTCCCTTGTAGCAGTCCAAGAAGTAAAACCTGGAGCCTTAAAGTCAGGTGGATGAGATAAATTGAAACGGATCTTATTGCTCCCAAACACTCTCCTGGAAATAATGGCATCTTGACATTTTATCAGTCACTCATGCGGTCATTCTCAGCGGTATCAGCCAGAGCTTGAAGGATAGAGCCGTAAAGAAAGGATTGTCAGCCATAAACATTCCTCAAAACCATGAAAGCCACAAATGAAAGCTTAAGTAATGGAGGACGGAATACCCTTGATATTTCAACAATTACCTGCAACAACAGGCTTTGTTCAGAGCCCTGGCCATTTTTTCAAAAGCCTTTAGTTGTCATGGCCAGAATAGGGTAGGGAAAAAAAAAAAAAAAAAAAAAAAAAAAAAAAGGAAAGGGGAGAAAGAGAGAAAAAGAGAAAAAGAAAAGGTTCAAAAGCTCTGATGTGAAAGATAAATTTAAGTGCTTGCACATATTAGGAAGTCTATGGAATTTTTTTAATCAAGATTTATTACCAGATATTAGAATCATCAGGCATGTAGTGAGATTCTTTTTTTCCTTTTCCTCCAAGAGATCATTAGAAAGACATTCATGCTGCTGAGCTGCTACCTCTGTGGCCATTTCTAATGTCAAATTATGGAGGAAAAAAATGACGGTTAGAAGCGCATGGCAATTGAAGGAGCTTCAGTAACAGACAGAAGCAAGCAAGTGGCAAAGCAGAAGTAAATTCAGTTTCATTCCAGATGCGATACTTTTTTGGTGGACATAAAAGAAAAAATTTTACATAGCCTTTGTGTCATTATTTTAGCAATTTAGAGCTCATGAAGACTAAGTGAAATGTAGTGCTTGGTATCCTAGTCAACCCAAACTCTGGAGGCAGCAAACATGAAAGGTTAAATGCTCTAGAAATTGCATTTGTAGAGTTTCTCAACTTAGGAGATTAATAGTTACTCAAAGCAATAGATAAATATTAGCAGAGGACCATTAACAAAGAAAAACACCTCAGTGAATCAGAGCTCCCCAGCTTATCAGATCAATTTTAAATAGGTTTATCTTGGGCTTTTCTAGCACCTTAATGAGGATCAAATTGGTTTTTTTACCCCTTTTTGTTTCCTTTTGTTGACTTTTTGATGTTCTCTACATACAACCATTAAAATAAATGTGTTGGTGGTGTAAGTGTGTTAATTCCCTCTTCCCTGCAGGTTCCTGAATACAGTCATTTTACAAAATTTCCTTTTATTACTCTGCTTATGGTCACCTAAAGTGTAAGAAGAAATGAGTTACTGTTGCTTGGTGATTCCAAGTAAGGCAGAAGAGACCAAGTAATGAATTGGAAAAAAAAAAAAAAAAAAATAGAAGCAGGAAGCCAGCTTTTCTCTCCTCCTATATTTATGTAGACCACAGTAAGAACAGCTAAGACAGTGTGTGTTCACTTGTGTAAGCTTGTGGTCAGAGAGAAAAGAATCACATCCTGTGTTTGCAAATAAGTATTGAATTCAGCCAATTTAACAGGAAAGCTCCATCTTAGCCTTTAAACCTCCGAGAGTAAAAAAAGAGAGAAACAGACAGAGGGAGGGGAGGGAGAGCTTTCTTAACTAAGCTCTTAACTCTTTCTTAACTAAGCTCATTTGATTACAGGTAGATGTTTGAAGCCATGTGAAATGCTCCAGGACACGCCAATCGCCTCCTCTGCCGTCTTAGAAAATTGCAATTGCCTGAGAAATCCTGGACTATTCAGACACTTTGGTTTGGACAATCAAAGGTTGTCCAAAATAATTCAAAGGTGAGGGAAATTGAAATGAACTGGAAAGACAAACTTCCCCAAGTCATGTAGTAGTCTGCAACTGGGCCACTGACACCTTTTGGCACCCAGATACTTCTATGGAGAACCCTTTTTGCTGGGGTACCTTTGTCTAGTGTCCATAACACTGTCCTGAGAGCTAGGGACTGGCTTTTCTCCCAACTAGTTTAGTATATTGTTAAGATCCATTATGCACTTCCACTTTCATTGTCCATTTATGTCATACAAGTTCCGTTTATTTAACCTATGCTGTCTGCAAAGGGAAAATGCCCTGCATCACTGTAAAAGTGACATCAGCCTTCTTTGGGTTCCAAGTGCTGAGGTAACAAAATAATAGTTCCCCTGGCCTTTGAATTTTTGGATGTTGAGGTGTTGGTGGTCAGTTCTGAAAGAATGGTAGAAACTGTGTGTGTCTTGAAGTACCTGTGAAATGAAATTTGTTGCTCTCTGAATTTGTGAACTCTTGCAGAAGAATATTCCTCTACTTCCATCAGCATTTATACATCTCAGGTCAGGGGCATCATACAGTCCCATTCTGACTATAGATCTAATGGATGAGTGACATCTTTCTGATCTCTTCCATGATCTACTGGTCATACAGACCTGGTAGGTTCCTGCAAAAGTCTTGATTTAGGTGAAACAGATTTTTTTATTATTATTTTTTATTTATTCATTTATTTATTGTCAAAAAATTGCTAAGAGACAATGACATCAGTTTTATACAGGATTAAGATGTACAAGGCCTGTAGGAAACTCTTTCGGTACAAATTGCAGCTGACAAACTGGTGCAATTGCCTTTACATTTTTTCTTTACATTGGAACTGTCTGAGTTCTGCAAATAATGATGCTGACAAGTACAGAAGCCTCCTTTGGATTCATATATTCATCCCATTTTCATGACAAAACAGGTGCTTTTTTTGTGTATGTGAACACTTCATGCTTTTATGGAGGGAAGAACATTGTTATCATGAGGTTAAATGTTGCAATGTGGGTCTGAACAAGTTGAAATACAGAATAACATTCCTACTTCCTCCAATGAAATATGTATTTTATCTCCTATGAAGACTTGTTTCTTGCTAGTCTCTGTCAGCAGGAGCCATCAACATAATAGTGTTTAGCTGACCTGTGAAAGAGCTTCTGGTAACCACCACTCAAAAGCTCCATTAAGACAGAATCATTTAAGCTGATTCCGTAACAATGTGAAACTTTTGTAAAATGAGGTTAGAAGGTTGATGCATTTTATATAACCAAATGCAACCATTTCGGGCCTGAACTTGCGAGCCGCTGAATAGTCCCAGCTTCCATTAACGATACAGACATGCTCAGCATGTCAAGAGATCTGTAACAATGAAATCTGGAATTTCAGGATAACATTTTAGTTATAGTAATAACACTAAAAGTACACAGAAATTTGAAGACATTACTAAAATGAAATTCATGTTTATTCATTGCTGATGATTAGTTTACTGTTAAAAAACCTTGCCTTGCCTTGCCTTTCTTTACCTTCCCTCCTCTTTGCTGCAGAATGCCTCTTAGAGAACATAGTATAGCTAATATGATTAAAGACAAACTTTTTTGACACTGTTCCTTAACAATCATCAAATGTATTATGTGCCAATAATTACTCAGGCAATTCTAATTTGTAGCAACTGCAAAATAATGTACAGTAGGTCTACTCAATATGAATAAGGGGCTACTATCCCATGTAGATGAATGAGATGAGAAATCTACCTTGGAAAAATTCCAGTTGAGTTCCATGTTTTCTTAGGAAGGTTTATAATCTAGTCCCATATGTAAATGCATTGAAGGAGACAAAATCCACCTCCATTTTCTTCTGATAGCTAAAATCCTTAGCATTTATTTATTCATTTCTGATTTATCCCAATCAAAAAGATCTCTGTAATATCAATAATGATCTGAACCTGCAGAGTATTACACTCTAGAATATGTTCAAGATCTGCTGCTTCTATTGACTACAGCAGGCCTGGACAGATTCCACCAACACCAGATCAGAGCAAGGATGCATTCAAAATTAAATTCCATCAGTGTCATTAGAAAAATCACTGCTAAAAAGCAGTTTAAATAATGGTTTGTAGGAAGTTATAGACAATTTCCCAAACAAACTCACTTTCCTCTTGAAAATCCCAGGACTTGAACACACAAATCACTCCTCTTCCTTGGGCTATTTATCATTTGTAGAGGTTATAAATTATACACACCAAGCTCCACGTTTATACATCAGCAACCATAAGAATGCAGTTGCAAAACAGAACACTTCGAAGGGTGTGTTCCCCTTCCAAAAAGGAAGAAAAAGAATACTAATGCAATACCTAAGTTTGCAGTAACATTTCCTACTCAGGAATCTCAAACTGGTTAGAAATGGGTTATTTAATCTCATTACAACCCTGTGAGGCAGGAATCTAGCTATTACCTTCATTACTTTTCTTTAAGGGGGACATGGAAGTTTGTATATCTTAAGGGGAAGATTTGCAAATGTTTCTCACTCTTGTTATTACTGTTCAGCTCCCAACAGTTTTAAGCAGTTTTGGGAACAATGTATTGATCTAAGCCAAGATAGACTATCTGATTTATAACATGCTGACAGCAACACTGAATAGATCAGGGCTCCTAACACTGACCAACTGCTGTTGTTAGCGTAGTTAATAAGTTAATTCATAGGATGTAGCCACTGCCTCACAGAAATCATTGTTAGGAATTAACTGGTGGAGTTTGGGATCATTCACTGATTGTAGGAAAAAGCACCACAAGTTGGAAGTACAAACTCCCTGCAAAGGGCAACATTCTGAGTGGAGAGGAGCAACTCACAAACAAATTTAGGGC
>NW_024962253.1:4917038-5053047 GCF_019238085.1 Lagopus leucura
GGCAACATTCTGAGTGGAGAGGAGCAACTCACAAACAAATTTAGGGCCAACAGCATAAAACCTCAGAGATGCTCTACATCTCAGTTTTCCTTCTGGCTAAGTCTTGATGACTTAGTTCAATTCTGGATCACAATTCAGAGCTATCTCCCTCTAGTCACTGAGCAGTTTCTGTGACCTGGGATACAAATAAGGCCAGATTTAGACTTGTATTCGATGTGTAGCTGGAAATGTCTACAGCTGGGCTTAGCAGCCTGAGATTTCATTGTATTCAGCAGTGATTCAGTCAGAACTATATGAACCACTATTCAGTCCACCTTAAAGTGGATATTAGCATTTTCTTAGCTATCTGTGGTATTAATTGAAGAAATAGCTTTTAATACTTTGACTGTACTGTGCTGACTGCAACAGACAAACAGACCCACAGCACCTATAGAAAGTTTTATGTCTGGAGGTCTGAATCTTGAGCTGAAACCCAGCCTGCATTGCACTCCTGCAGTCAGGTATCTATTTTTTTCATGTACTGAGATGCCAAAGTTAACAGCCTGAGTCTTGCCCTGTGGCACTTTGGATCTTCAGTCTTCTCTTTACTAGTAGCACTTTTTACAAAGTTTGCTTAGGCAAACAGGCCCAGGGAGGCACAGCTGATTTCTGAGGGTCATCACCACAGAAACAGAATCCGAATTTCCTTCCATCTTCTTCCCCCAAGTCACTAGGCAGCACTCCTTCTGCTGTGGAAGACGTGTTTTCCAACAGAGATAGCTTATTTTCTGGAGAAAATCTCCTCTGACATCTCCCCATGTTCATCTCCAGAGGCTGTTAGCCTCCATTTGAAAATCATTCAGCTCAGCCCTCACACCACACTGGCTCAAGGAGGTCATGCCTTTTCATGACACATTTGTCTTTCAGTTTTGCTGGTTTCTCTCTTTTTAATACCACATGTAGATGCTTACAAAACATTAGGAGATTACAAATATGCTATATTCCCCTAGAAACACACAAACTAACAAGCTATTTCCTAGATACCTGGAGTTAAGTAATATTTAGGTTGAGTCAGTACTCAGAAGGAATTTTCCAATTTTTGTTTTACTTCATAAACATTAAGAAGGTCAGTCTCTGTTCACTCTCATTACAAAGTAAATTTCCTGATGAATGTCAAAACTGCAGCATAAGCAAAATACCTGTTGCTTTACTGCTTTCATCAGTTTGAAGATATTTCTTGTGTTCTGCAGATATTAAGGGAGTTTGACAGGTGCTGGGACACGTGGGAGTCTGGTTCCCCAAACTCCTGTGCTGCCATTGTGAAAAGAACTGTACATGAAGTGCATCATAGCATCCCTGAACAGCTAAACAGGCAAGTGAGACAAGACACAAAAAAGGATACGTCTACAGAGGTACCTGGACAGAATTACAGGATAGGTTAAAGGAAGAATTAAAAAACAAATTACAAAGCTCTTGCCTTTCTCTAAATGCATTTGCCACACAGTAAAATAGGAAAATGACTTGTTTATCTAGGCTTGATTATTTTAGTAAATATCACTAGATGAGATTCTCCTAATCTTTGTATAATTATACGTTTTTTTGTTCCTGACTTGCAGTCATTACTTCAAGTTCTGGCAGTCTGAAACTCCAGCTTCAGGCTGACGTCTGGACTTTCTGACATCAGTGTGGCATACAAAACAAAACGAACTAGGAACAGTAAAATCTATTTTCTTTTGCCTTCCTGCAGATATATTCACAGAAAACATATGTGTCACCAGTTGATTATCCCCAGGGAAATCTACATTATCGTACTGCACTATGCTCTTAAACAAAAATGAACATGCAGCCCACACACTCTACTTTTTTCCACAGCACCTGCCAAATGTGTTTAAAACCCTAAAGAGTGTAGGCTTCGCTCTTTGAGAATGTACTTAGTTAGGATATGAATTCAAATCTGAGCTGTGCTTTGCTTGATCTGGAACTCACTTTGCCAAGAGGATGCAAACGAGAACATATAAGTGCTGACAGTTCTCCAATGCCATTCCCACAAATCCTCCTCCAGGGACAGATAAATAATGAAACAACTCATTGGGAAATAACACTAAAGCATCTCAGCCCACAGAACCACGGGATATCTACCAGGCATACATGGGCAAATGCAGAAATGCTGAGAACATTTAGCAACACAGACAGGACTATGGGAATCCTCATGCTTGTCTAGGCTAATCGAAGCGTAAATCTGGAGTAAATGGAGCAACAGTGATGCAAACTGTCATAACAGATTGAGAATCAGACTCAGAGCTCCTTCCACCTACCTACATGATAGGAAAAATCTCCATCATCTCTGTGTAAAGGAATATTTCTTAATATTTCTCTTTCAAATGCCTACTCTGCCCATTTCAGCATTGCTGAAATAAAAATTATTCACTGTACATTCACCATAGTTGACTCTTATTCTGCTACTTCAGTTATGCAACCCTTTACCAAAATTATTCCTCTTTTTTTTTTTTTTTTTTTTTTTTTCCCTTTCTTTACTACTCTGTAGGCAGCCTTTATGTCCAAGCTGTCAGTGAACTGAGTTAGATCAGGCAAATTTTTACTCCCAGGACTGTGCTGCTGAATTAGAATGGCAAAATGTGCTCTCAGCTAAGTGCATTAAATAAAACAGCATAACAGCATGCAGCATTTTTAACTTGTAGCCTACAATTTCCTCTCCTTCCTAGAACTTATCAGGGAGATCTATTAACATCCTGCAAGCACAAGATCTTCCCATTCAGTCACCATTTCCTTTCCTATTCATTGCTAACACACTATTAACCATTTTTGATCACTACTGAGTGTTGTGCTAAAATGATTTTAAGACAGTCCTTCTGATTGTATTATCTTAAAGATCTCTTTGAGGTTTATAACGAGTACAAGAATATAAATATTTACTTAAAAAGATGGACCACTCTAGAGGAGGATCATAGGCCATTACAGACCCACATATGATCTTTTTGTCTTTTCAAATACATTAAGGTCCCAAAGATAGTGGATTTAATATCTGTTTTTGGCAGGAATGAATTTAGTTTACTCTGAGCATAAGAGGAGAATTTACAATTTTATACTGTAGTTTAAGCCACATGTAGTTTTCTTTTTTCCATTCAAGAGTTTACTCCTTACTCTACTCTCTCAGCCAGTGAAATTAAGCATTTGCTCTGAGAGGACAGCATCAGTGACCAAATTTTCTTTTATTGACTTTAGTTATAACAGACCTTATGTTGTCATTCAGTACTTTTTTTTTTTTTTTTTTTTTCCCCATTCAAAATGGCTGTGGAGAAAACAGTGGGCTCTTTTTTTATTAATATGAATTCCAGTGTTCTTTGGGAGGAGTTTTCTGATCTTTATGCAATACAGAAGTGTCCCACTCAGATCCACCTTTAACAAGAGGCAGAGAAAAAGCCTTTAACCAGTTCCAAAGGGAAATACTTTTCATATAGCAGCTCTTCAGTTTTCATATGGCTCTTGCTCATTGTGCTTTGATCCTATTGACGCTGAATGCTCTCTTGCTATACCTCAGTGTGATATAATGGAAGGAACGCCATGTGGTAGTCTGCAGAAAAGTCGATTAAACTAGCAGACATAAAACTGCAAACAGCTTTTACGCGTCACTAATGGACTGGGACCGCTTGGCTTTATGATAGCTCAGAAAACCTTACACACCTGAGGTGCTGTAAAAATGAGTAACAGTTAAAAACAGGAAGAAATGTAAAGGATGAGGGGCAAAGTTAGATGGCTTTTGGCATTAGCTGTTCAACAATGCCAGACCATGATCTGTTTACAGGTACAAACAAAATGATCTCTCCATCTCATGGGAGGCTGTCATTGTCCCAGATATACACTGGAAACTTGGTGATCAAAAATTTTACTGTTAACAAAGTCCCTCTCCATCTGTTAAAAGGAGGGAATGGCTTTGGTCAATAGGGATACTTAAATTGTAGGTTCAGTATTTGGCTAACTAAGGATGTGATTTGGCACTTTCCTTTGAGTTAGCAGAAATACTACTCATTAAATATTTCCCCATATTGTGTTTTGCTTTGGTTAGTGCTGTCTGCCTTTTGTTTTCAAAAGAATTAGTCTCTCAAGGCTTTTTCTATCACCACTGTGTTGCCATGCGCAAGTCCTTCACAGTGCTGTCTTCCCCTTTAGGGCCCAGGACTTGAGAAGTCAAAAGTTCTGCAAAGTCCTTTCTCCTGTCCTCAAGTTTCAGACACATGAGCTAGTTCTCCAAGAGGATCTTAACAAAGCAGTATCAGAAAAATAAATTTCAGTAAATAATGCTGAATACTAAATATGACATACCTGGAAAAAAAAAAATAATAATAACTTGATCATTAAGCAACAGAAGATGTTTTCTGTAAAACAAATAAACAGAGATAAGAGAAAACAAATCAGCAATTTAAGATTAGTATGGTCTTGACAGTTCAGGAAGATGTTGGCCAAATGCTGAGATGCTCTGAGTGTCATATACCTTTGAAAGATTCTGTCCCAGAGCAAAACTCAAGTCAGGTCTGACACTTGACTCATACCAACAGGGAAGACAAAGAAATCTCCAATACTGGCTCAACTAGGCAGCAGACAGCAGGGTATTTTATGGCAAAATCTTTTGACAATCATAAATTTCCATGCTCTGTACCTGGACACCACGGTGAATGGCTATAGATTAGATCAATTTGTCATTCCTCTCTGAGTTGCTGTGTTAAAGAAACATGACACTTAACAACCTAGTCATGAAAAAAATAAAAAGCTCCACAATGTCTTATTAATATTCCTGCTTGTAGTTGGAGGAAAAAGTTAACTTGCTGATAGTGTAGCTCAATTAAGTGGAAAACATACATCCTAAAGAAATCTTGACCTTAATTGCATAGCTTTGACCTAAAATGAATTGGGTTTGATGTTAACTGGTTGGGCACAAAAAAATATATTCTATTATTTTTTATCTTGCTGTGTTAATTAGTGTAAGAAATGTTTCATTCCAAGTTAGTTTTGCCTGTAGTGTCCTCAGATTAAAGGGAAATAGAAATAGCGTCTCTGTCAGAATGGTTGCACAGTGTTCTCATCCCCTGAAGGAAACTCAAGTCTTGCTGACTAAGAAGACCTCAGCTTTTGATCATGAGTTATTGGATATCGACCCGTCATTCAGTCAGGGTTTCAGACTGACTGTCCTGAACTGAAAGTGTTGGAATCAGATCATATCCAGAGGGAACAGCTCTCCTAGCAAAATTTCCCTCACATCTAAATCAAGCCTACAAATAGCAATTCATGTTTGTCAGACATTCATCAAATGTGGCATGCTTCATGGAGCCAGGCCACAAAAACACAGGAACCTGTCATAATAACCTCATGGAAGACAGTAGACAATTCTGATGCTGTATGACAACCCAGGTAGCAGATACCGTGTTTCCTGAAGTGAATATAAACCTCTATCTCACAGAAAGTGAATTTGTCATACATAAATCGGGAAGAAAAAAAAAAAGAAAATAGAAAAAAAAAAAAAAAAAAAAGATGATCTGATACAATTAAAATATACCTTGATTACTGTCAGGTTGTGAAAATGCTAATACGCAGGGACTGATTCTGCCTGGGGATGTTGCAGGAAGCAGCAGGCCCCATCACTGGAAACTATTTATTTTCCTAAACCAACAACCAGACACTGCTGATCACAGCCAAAAGAGTTCTCTGAAACTAGTCATCTCAGTTTATCCTTTAAAGCACTACTGTTTTGCGTGATGATAATCACTTTTTTGTTGTTGTTGCTGTTATTTTGCAGTGCAGCCAACTCTGCTTTAGACAATACAGAACAAGCAGCGCACTATCACCCTGAACCACTGATCTTCCTGCAATAAACGGCAGTCTGCAGGACTGAGGCTATGTAAGGACAGATGCAAAGACATCACAGAGGACAAGACATGATAAGGAAGAAAAGACAGTGTGTTTATTTGAGTCTAGCTTGCTTCACAAGTACAGCAGGACTGCTTCCACATGTGGCATGATTTTGTGGTGTAGGTGAAATGACCAGTAAAAGAAAAGAATGGCAAGCCAGAACTCTTCAAACAGAAAATGTTTTTAATAAAATGGACTCATTTTCAAAATTGGGGAATGTCTTTGGAGAAAATTCTTTGCCCTCATAATGATTCATCCTCAAAATTTTCCCCTTATGAAGTAGACAGATTTTTTTCCTCTATCATTTTTTTTTGTATCCTTTTCCTTCTATCGTTCATCCTTCCACTTTTCAATTTGTTCAGTAGAGGGAAGCAGAAATAAAATCAGGTAAGTGAAATCACAGCCAAATACTTGTAAAAATAACTCAATGACAAAAGAATCTCACATAAATAAAGATAACCTCAGTGGTATACTAAAAAATTGTGATGAAAATAAAACTTTTTTTTTTTTTTTTAATAAAAGATCATTTATTTCCTTGTCCTAAAAAAAAAAAAAAAAAAAAAAGATGGATGGTTTCAGTTGGCTGGTGAATTTGTCTTTGTTTGTTTGTTGGCTTTTAAAGCTTGTTTTCCTATATACTCATATGTCGGCTTGATTATATGTTAGGAGGGAAAAACAAATATGTATCAAAGTACAGATAAGTGTATAGCTGAAGTAAAAATACAAATGGTGAGGGCTCCTACTGAGTGGTTCAGGTGCCGAGTTGAGTCTGGATTTACATGTATATGGACAAGTTCAGCATTAAAGACAGTATAAAATTATATCTATACATTTATCTATACATTTAGATACATGAAGGGCCCTTTTGGATGCTAGACAGACTGTATCCCCTTAAGAAAAATGCCATTGATTTTTCTTGTATCAATGCAAAAAAAGGAATACTGACATATCTTGTGCATCATTTGGAAAATTCTATTCAATCTATTGACGGAGTTATCAATATGCAATATGAAATTTATTTGACCAATTTATCTAATGTATTGACATCTTTCAGATCAGCAGATGAAGTGATGCTGAATACCAGGCAAATATTCATATAGACTGGTCAGAAGGAGCAGAAAACTCAGCATTTCTCAGAAGAAATACTCATTGTTCAGCTGTTTTATGTTCTCTAGTACAATAGTTAGTTGATATAGCAGGTAAAAATTTACAGGCTGTTTTGTTTGTTTGTTTTTTAACCAAAATGATAGATACCAGTAGTGAGCTGATACAAATTTTTGCCCTTCTGTATTACTGTGACAGATGCTTTATTGACATCATGTGTCTGTATTGTCTGTTCAGAGACTGGCAACAGCACCCATCTAGTTCATGTACAACTCTCATTCTGTGAGCTAGAACTCACAAACCTCCCAAAACTGCAAGTCACCTTGGAAAAATCTCCACACAGAACTTCATACATTCTTCTTCTTAACGCAAGACATAAGAGATCTACTACACCACAACAAAAAAATGAACAAAAAAAAGCCCTGGATTATTGACAATCTGCAGCTGGAATGAGGTGCCGTATGATTAATGCCCTGTGGGGAGGATGCTGTAAACAAAACATTATTTTGTATTGCAAATAAATGGGTCTGCTAAGTACTGTGTAAATCCCCCCAGGTACCAATGGTCCGTAGCTCTGACAAAAATGCATTTGCAGAGCACTTAGTGTCAAGAAATTCCATCTCCTGATGCCAAAGGGTTGAGTTTCTCCAAATCAGAGGATAAACTCATTAAAATGGGCCATTACTGGAGGATGAAGAAGCCCCAAGACTCCCTCCCCATTTCTTTGCAGGAAGAACCAAAAAGCATAATACAGGTTTGAGCGAACATAAAACAATTGTAAACTCCATAAGGAGCGAAGATTCCAAAGTAAATAGAATACTGAAAGTCAGCAGAGGCAAAAGTTAACTTAATATAAAATACTTGACCCTAAGGTAAGGCATTAAAATGCTGTTTTGGCAGCCAGAACTGATAGCAGACTTGCTGAAAGGGTATTGGCTTCAGAAAGAAGACAAATACAATCCTAATCCCTTTTTTCTGCCACACGCTGGAGATGAGTGAAACCCAAGGGGGAAATTCTTATTACAGCAAATAGGTGCAAGTCCAGAGGAAAAATTAAGTCAACTTGACAATTTACAAATTTCTTTTCAGGCCTGAAAGTTGGATGAAAGCAGAAGGTTATTTTTAAATGTAAACCACGAAATTTTGCATCTGTTAATATCACGGAGAAAGAACAAGGGACATAGGAAAAGAGTTCAGAGCAAACCCAAGCTTCATCACACAGGAATGAAGCCAAGATAAAATAACCTTTGTCAAACAAGCAATATTAGAAAATCTAATATAAGGAAAAGACATCCTTCCTTCTTCCCATCAGGGGCAGTGAGACCTGGCAGTTGAAATTTAGACGCAGCTTCCTGTGTGAAGGTGCAAACCAAGGTAAAATCTGCCTATCCCTGACTTTGCTGTGATAAGAAATATGCATCACAATGTTCCTAGGAAAAGCAATATTCCTTTCCTGTTTGCTTCGTGCTTCTCTTGATTTATTCACCTGCAGACAAAAGAGGATTCGGTATAATCAAAGTTTGCCATCAGCATGCCTGTAGTATTCTACAAACAGTGGAATAGAGCTTTATGAAAAATACCTGTGCTATCAGGAGGGCATCTGCTTAACTCTTATGGACCCTTAACGTGTGTGTTAAAATGCTCACGCATACCAGGATCACAGATCTTAAGCCCTGGCAGTGCTAAATATTTCTTTGGTAGGTGGAAGAATTGCAATCCATGCTGTGTTACAGTGAAGTGTTTGTATAGATCAAATTATATTCTGCCCACAACATTAAGTCAGATTACTCTCTGATGTTGAGTCTGGGTCTCAAGTACTCCATCTACCCTCTGACATCAGGCAAACTGTACTGTCACTCTTTATTTTAGGGGTGGAAAATAACCCCATCTCCAAATGCAGTGCAGTTTGTGTTTACAGCAACACATGCGTGACAATATCATTGAGGATTATACCTAGAGTGAAAATAGCTAGTTTGGGGTGAAATGCAAACCAGTTGAGATTGAATCCATTCTTGGTGTTTCAAAAAGAATTTGCTTGACTTTTTTTATTATTTTTTTAATCTATTTTTTTTTTCCCCCATTGTGGTGCGAGATGTGACTTCCTTTCGTGTAAAGATATCAAAGCAGACCACTATGTTCAAGAAGCTGCTTGAGCTCTAAGCACATGTAGTTACCATGAAAGCATATCTTACAATGAGAAAAGATCAGATACTTAGGAGCAGAGAAATGCTGGAGGAAAAGATACTACATCTTAGGACTAGAAGAAGTTTTACCCTTCCGTTGCAGACCAAAGTGGAGCTGAAGTCAGGTGGCAGATGAGAGAATTTGTCCAGAAATCTGCTTTGCTGCTTCTCACAGAGGTCACCTAGGTGGAGAAACACAGCTATTCCTAGGGGCAGCCAGTGAACTTAAAGCTGAAACTGTGGAGAGTTTAGCAGAGATAATTGCCTGGAGGAGAGAACATCAATTAAAATTCTGAAATGGAAAACATCACGGAAGCTCATAAACAGACAACATTTAAATGTCTCTGTCAGCAGATACGCTGGATTATCATTTGCTACCTCAGATAGCAAAAGGATGACCAGCCAATAAATAAAACAAAAATATCATGCCCAACCACAACAAAATGCCACTGGAAATTTCCACACCATGACAGGAGTCCATCTGGTGGCACATTTTTATGTCTTTCCTCCACAACTTATAGCTGATTTATAATCAAATATGATATATGTGTGCCTTAGCTAGCTTGGTAGGGTCTACTGTTACATAGCTAATGTTAATTATGTAATTGCTACCATGAATTGCACTGTAATGCTATTTATATACAGGATCGGGACCTAAGCTGCTACCTCATGCAAACTTTCTCCAAACTCAAAATTATTCTTTTTGAAATACTGTTCTTCTTTGGCAGTACCAATTAGAGAATTTCTTGGTGGAAAGATCTATATGAATATACAAATATTCATATAAATAGACATATAAATATCATACCAATGAATATATAAATATCTTTATGTAGAGATTTGAATAAGTATTAAAATACACCCAGCAATGTCAATAAAATTATAACTAGGATGCAGAACTTCAGTTAGTTTGTAGGGGTTTTTTTGCAGACTTGTCATTGCAAATTCATCCTCTATAATTTTATATATTTAGTTGATGACTGTAAGTTACGACTTTGTCACCCTTGAATTTCTCATATCCCAAAGAGAAACAACAAAAAAGGAAAGATACTATTTGAAAAGGTGATCATTTTTTTTGTTTGAAACATCCTTGAGGTGACTGTTTTATTAACTACCAAAGCAGCCAATGTACTTCTCAGTTAGCAAGTTTGCTAAGAAGCCAAATATTCAATGGAATAATATTCAAAAGTTCAAATGGACTGCTCGATGGTCTCTAGCTCCAAATTCCTTGATCATCTACATAAAGATATAAATGCCTATCTTTAACTGGTACAGATAAGAAAGATGTTTGAAGTCAGTGAATTTGGCCTGATTTGCATGATTGGCGTAATCTTGGGACACGCATCTGCAACTGATGACATCAGTGCTCATGGTTCCAGCCTAATCTGATCGGTCAGGTGTCAGTGTTAAAACTTTTCAACACATGAAGTTACACGAGCTGTTCCTCTCCATCCTCTTTACCACATATTTATATTTCCTCTCATCTGGTGAGTCTCAGATTTCCTTACAAAACCATCTTTTAAAACTCCAGCACAGCTAGGATGAAACACAGCAAGTTTTGAACAATTGCTAACAAATGTACAGCTCAGGACAGAAAATAATTTAAGCCTGAGCTAGACACCTTGGCTCCATCATATATAATAAAAAATAGTAAACATCTTCAGAGGGCAATTAATTCTTAAGCACAGTCTTGCTTTTGGTAAAGTGAAAGTCATTTTGGTGTTGATATGAAATGTAGGACTGTCTTTAAAAAGTGATAAATATAAGAAGTGTTGTGAGACAAGAAGAGTGAAGATAACGACTGCTGCTAAACATCTGAACTAGGAATGCAGAAGTTGGAGTTTATCTTATCCAACTTTATCCACTTCTTAAAAATCATTATCAGGTCCGTGTTTATCATTTAGGTTTTCTTCTACCTGATGAGACAGCATGACCAGAGAATGTTCTATACCTAGTATCCTATAATGCAAATGCAAATGCAGGCAAAAATGACTATGAGGTTTTTCCATCAACTTCAGCAGAAAAATTTAATAACTAATTACTAGATGCCTTACTTACAGACAATGTAATCGAGGTGAGATGAATCCTGTACCTCTTATCTCCTATTTAGTCCTGTCTGTTTCATTTAACAGTTGAGGTGGAACTGGACAGAATCCTTCAAAAATCCTTCCCACTTTATAGCCTCAGAGGATATAGGTTATCATTAGCTATTTATGGACACACAACTATCATTGTATTAAGACCAGTCACTATGATTTGGCTAAAACATTGTCTTTGGTTACATTTACTCTTCAGCCTCAAATTGAAGACATTAAATGTGAGAAAATTCCCCATATCTCCGTATTTTTTTACAAGAATTAATTCCCTTCTCCATTATAAGTGCACACATTCTCTCTCACAAGACTTTGTCTGGCTTCCAGCCACTCACTCTTGCTAAAACTACCTTCAAGATTCAAGATCCTTCAATCCCCAGCATATTTCCCTTCAGAGGCACTTTGCACACAGTCACAAAGGAAAAATATAAGAGAACAAAGAACCAAAATTAGACTTCAAAATCAGAAAGGATTACTAAGGTAATCTTCCTCCAGGAAGGACACCAGGTACTGGGCTGTGATCTGCAGCACCGCTCCAACCGCCGCTCCCACTGTCAATGTCATTGGTAAAGATGTTAAAGAATACTGGTCAAAGTACTGACTCCTGAGGGACACTGCTTCTCAATGATTTCCATTCAGACACTGACCCACTGACTGCCACTCTCTGGGTATGATCTTGCAACCTGTCCCTCACACATTGAACAAGCCACCCGTCAAATCCATATCTTTCCAATTTGGAGAGAAAGACATTATGGGGGACAGTGTCAAAGGTCTTACTGAAGTCCAAAGGGATGATATCAGTGACTCTTCCCTTGTCCATTGATGCAGTTAAACATTCAAAAAAAAAAAAAACAAAAAAAACAAGAAGGTTGATCAGGAAGGATCTGCTCTTGGTGAAACCATGCTGGTTATCCCAAATCATCTCTCTCTCTTCCATGTACTGTAGTATAGCTTGCAGGAAGATTTGCTCATGATCTTTCCCAGTACAGAGGTGATGCTCACAAGTCTGTAGTTCCCTGAGTCATTCTTTCTACTTTTCTTAAAAATTAGTTTGATATTGTCTTTTTTCCAGTCACTAGGGAATTCAGCTGACTGCTATGACTTTTCAATTATCATCAAAAGTGTCTTGGTGACTACGCCAGCCAATTCCCTCAGGACACCAGGATGCATCTCCTCAGGACCCATAGACTTATGGATGTTCAGGTTCCCCACAAGGTCACAAACTTCATCTTCACTTACAGCAGGAGGAACTTTGCTCCCCCAGTTCTCACTTTCTGAGCCATCTGTTCAAGGGCTGTGAATAGAGCAGTCACTATTGAAGACTGAGACAAAAAAAGTTGTTGACTACCTCACCCTTCTACTTGTTTGTTGTTACTAGAAACACTTTCTTGTCATTGCTTTTGTTTTAATTTGCCAGGCTTGTGTCTCAACATTTTGCTTATCATTGCCTGGAAAAGGTTGCTGAAAGAAGCTGTAGATGTCCCATCTCTGAAGATGCTCAAGGCCAAGTTGAATGGGGGCCCTGGGCAAGATGGTCTAGTGGTTAACAGTCCTCCCGTGGCAGATGGGATCAAAACTAGATGGTACTTAAGGTACCTTCCAACCCAAGCCATTCTGCAATTCTATGATTCTATGAGTCTATGATTTTATGATTCTACAATTCTACAATTTTACGATTTAATGATTAGATGATTCTTTTCTTATTATCCTGATTCATAAATCCTCAATCATACAGCCTTGCTTGAAGCAACATTTTCACATTTTGTCTCTTTTCTTATCAATTTGTTCAACTGACTATATTTATATCTGATCATGTCTCTCAGTTTTTAAATCCTCTATCTGTAACTCTGATGGAATAAACATGTCTGCATTCTCACATGCTCATCAGCATCAGGCTTGGTTTCTGTCTCTGCTTCTTATTCTCCCTTGTTGTTGTGGCAAGGGTCCTTGTCCAGGTACCCAAAAAGGAGCATATGCTTTTCTTATATATACCATTATAGCCAAGGGACATGTTAAAATGATAGCATTTGTAAATTTAATGGAAAATAGCAAATATCAGATACAAGAAAGCACTTTCCTCCTCCCTGGAACTTCACCTTGCAGTTGTGAACTGAAGCTCTGCTCTCTGTATGCTGCAGCCCCACATAAAATGAAAATTGTTTCTCATAAATTACTTTGGAAGTGCACATTGCATGTTAATTGTAAAATAAACAGTTTAAATTCATTTCATTGAGCACGACATCAGAAAGAAAATGAGCCAACTGCAGTAGATTATTTTTGTTGGATAGGTTTCAATCATCTTTACTGATGCCCTTCATTCTTCTCCTGATTACCATCACTAAAAACCCCCATAGCAAATTTCATCTGAGTATCTAAAAATAGAGATATTTATAACTTGGCTGTTTTTGTCTCGCATCTCTCCTCCCCCTTTCCTCTTTGCATTTCTGATCAGACTTATTTCAGACCCTAGTGAAATATGTAAAGCATCCATACAAGAACTCTGTATGAAGAAGAATCTGGGGGGCTTCTCTACTTTTTTTTAAAAAAAGTCTATGCTGTAGCTGGCCAGAGGAATAGCCACAGTCATCCCATGAAAACTGTCACCACAGCTAATTGTGTGAACATTATCATCCTTACTCAGCCAGGTGACCAAAGTTGCCTTAGTTAGTCTAGCTAAAATAACCTCCTTCTTTTTCTCTAAGGAGAGGTGGAAGTGTCCATCCAGCAAGCCAGGAAGAGTAGAAGTGAATAGAAAGGGCTGTAACTTCTTCAGTAGATGGCAATAAAGTCACCAACAATGCATGATCTAGGCCTTAGTCCTCATATGGAGGAGAAGTGGCATAGTTCTACTGCTGAGAAGCCAGCTGAAAAGATGGATACAAAAACCGCATGTTTCGTAAATGTCAAAAAGATGAGTTGAATGTCACCCTTCTGAGTTTCTCCTGGACCTCTGAGTTGGCATCTCAAAAATTAAACATCTAACATTGAAATGAGGAGTCTACATGCTGGGCCTACACACATTTTTTAGGTTGTAAGTACTACCTCCAAGCGAAAGATAACTTCAAACATAGCCCAGGCTTGTTTAAAATTCAGCTCATGTTCATGAAGCTATGAAAATCTCAGAGAACCTTACGTGAACTTTTAGGGTTTGAACAATCCAGTTCAGGTCAAAATGCATTTGAAATAAATATGCACACATTTATTATTATTTATTTATTTATTTGTTTCCAAGAGGAGCCTGGGCAAAAACTGAAAGCCTTGGGAAAAGTTCCCCTGCATTGGAAAATAGCTAATGCATCAAGTTATGGTTTCTTAATGGCATTCAATTAACACATCACCGTTGTTAGTTGATTAAAAATTAACTGTGAATACACATTTAACATTTAGTACTTACAAATGTTTCTTGATTTATTAAAATTGTCAGGAGTTAAGGAGTCTTGGGATAAGCAAGGAATATTTTCTTTGCCTATTTTGGTAGCTCTGTAATGAAGCAAGCAGATTTTAATAGAGAATTCAGACTTGCTGAAAACTTTTTCGCAAAGCACACTATAAATCATTCTTCACATATTAAATACTCACTTTGCTCAACTCATGTTGTTTGTAAAAGCTTGTATCGGCTAGAAGCAATTACAATAGAAGAAATCCAGGAGTGCAGCCGACTTTCCACTTGTATCAGTCTCTCCTAAAGAGGAACCTTCAGAACAATACCCCTTTCCTTGGAATAACCTGATGACTCATTCCTGGGTCAATTTCAGCAGAGTGGCAATGTGGAGGTTTTCCACGGTGACTTCCTAGGCTTCAGTGTGCCACTAAATGCCACCTTGGGCCCTTTTCTACTCGGCACCCCACTGCTACTGCTGTCAGCAGGGTTAAAGGTGCTACCTTCAGCCAGCAACTGAGGAATAGGCACAAAGCTCTGCTCAGGAGAAGCACAGACACACGCCGGATTGTGATGTGCATCTTTCTTGTGGAGGATTTTCAAGGGACTGGTGGTCCTAGCCAAACATCTGCTGTTATTTGCAGGACCACCTCAGACAGACCTGTTGATGACAGCAGCCAGCATTCCCTATTCCCAGTGTAGTTCACAGAATCACAGAATCACAGAATCACAGAATTGTAGGGGTTGGAAGGGACCTCCAGAGATCATCGAGTCCAACCCCCCTGCCAAAGCAGGTTCCCTACACCAGGTCACACAGGTAGGCATCCAGGCAGGTCCTCCTCTCATGTGTGATCTGCCTAAATTTGGACATGTCAGCGCTGATGTTGTATACAGGGCTGATTCTGACTGCACGTGTGGTTACTGCAATCACGTGTTCAAACAGACGTTTAAGCCTCTGAAGAAATATTTGTACTCTCAGATGTGGCTAATGTGTTTATTGAACCAGGTCCAAGCAATGACAGGCATGAGGACACTGCGGAAATAGAAACAGCCCAACCAAGAACTAGCAATATGAGTGTAAGTGCTCAACATTTCAGCTAAAGAAGTCAGGAGAAAGAAGGCTTTCTACCTGAGCACAGACATTTCAGATCTGCCTGTTTTATCCCAGGACCATGCTTCTCTGATTGAGTGTGTGACATATGGATGCAGATCATGACAATAAGACCCCTACAATGTGAGCATTTGGTCACCCTGCTCATGAGATTCTGACAAAAATCTTTTAAACACAGAAGTTGGTTTCCAGCACTATAATTTTATGCCTCTACCCTCTCAAATTGCTCTGTTCTCATTATAACCACAAACACACACGCACACACATAAAGGGAAAAAAGCAAAATGAAGAGAAAAGCTTGGGAACACTTTGTGTCATATCCTTCTCTGACTCACTCCTGGAAATGCAGCAGGGCTTTTCCTTATTTCCACACTTAATGTAAGTCTTGTCATGACAGAGGGATTACTCTGATTATTTATTATTTGCATTAAGATGATACCATCTGCCCTTCCCTCTCCTCTCTCCTTCCCTGCATGATTAGGGATCTGTTGTGTTGAGCAAGGCAGGCACAGTATTAAAAAAAGGTTATCCCTGTTTCAAGGAATGGAAGTGAGGTGGGGAGAACTTCATGATTTAGGTGGAGTTCGCTGAAGCGTTGCATCCTGTTCATTTCTGGGAGCTCTGGACCAACCTTTAAGCATAAACCTGCTCTATATAAGACAGCATTGTGAGACAGAGATTTAAATTGGCTTCAGAATAGCTGGGTGTCTGTACTGCAGCACTGCTGTCAAAAGAAGTGCCCTGACTGCAGAAGCAGGATGGTCATCCCAACTTCGTGTTGGTAAACTGAGGCCCTTCAGCCTCCTCATTGAGAGATGGCTCAATGTAAAATGCTAAAGGTGCACTGAGAAAATATAGCACAGATGCCCAGGATAACCTGCTTAAAATCACCTTGGAAGTAGTGAAAGAAAATAAATAAGTAAATAAGTAAGTAAATAAACAAAGATTTTTCCATTCATAAGCTCTTTATTCTACCTCTGTGTGTTTAAGCGTATCTGTCACATGGCTAACACAGTGCCTAGGATGAATCCAAAAGCAAAATACAGCTTTTGCTTCTTTCACTTCTCATATCTTCTGTCATGTTTAATGTGTCCTCCATCACGCCCAAGAATCTAGTTTAGCCAGTAAGTCAGTGACTAACCATTCCCCAGTGAAAGGATAACCACTGCATTATGATACTGACAGCATGGCACCTAAACACTCTGGCAGAAATATTACTTTGTGCTCACTTTTAAAATGAAGAAGTTTCTATCTAAAAGTTCCCAGAGAAGTTTCTAAAGATACCTAGATACTTAAGGATATTCATAGGTGGCAACTGGAGTTAGAAAATAACGCTTATCTTCTGCTGGAGTTAATAGGAATGAAATTCATAACAACTTTTGAAAACCCCTCTCACATCTGCTGATCTTTAATCTAAGCATCCTTGAAAATCTGTCTTGTGTGCACTTAAAAATGAGATTTCAATATTACCAGTGGCTTGTGTGTCTGGCACTAACAGCATGAGTATTTTGCTAGCATTACTTACAGCTTCTGATGTCGCAAAAGAAAGCTAGCAGTAATATCCCCTTTTGTCAAAAGGGGATGCTGACTTTCATCTGGTGTGAAGTCCATGAGCTGATGACAGGACCCCCAGAGCCCATCTAGCTATGCCCTGCTCTATTTACTAAACCCATCTTGTCTCACAATCTCCCCACAAAAACCACATTTTTGCAGCAACGAGCATTCACTGCTTAAGTCTGAACCTGACATTTTTTCAAGAAAATGAAGAGAAAGGGCTTACTTGCCCTGATGATCTCCATGTAATGAGTATGACAGAGCTTATGTGCCTGTGAGACAGAGCAGGATCTAGGCATGCAACAAAAAAATCTCACAGAAAGCAGATATTTGTCAGCTTGTGAGACAAAAGGCTCATCTCCATGCATACAGAGGAGCAGAGAGGCCAGCAGTGGGGAGGAAACCAAAATAACCTGAGGAACCAAAACCCCTCTTCATTCAGATTACTTAACCCTTTAGGTTTTGCCTTCAACAAGTAAGACTGGGACCCAGGAGCAGCCACTAGGCACACTGAACTTTTGAGCCTAGCTACTAGTGGATCTATATTTTATATACATATCTGCCTGCAAATACATAGGTTGCTCCAAAAGTAATGCCTCCTCTCAATTTCTGTAGAAACTACAACAGGTACAAAGAACACAATAATGCTATTTGGTAGAGCAAATTCTCAGATACAAAAAACTATTTTTCAGTGCAGACACTACCATTAGCTCTGCATTTTCACCAGCAATGAACAAGAGTTTGCATGATGCACTCATAAAAAATCTGCAGGAGCTGAGCTGACTTGGTGTCACAGCTGAAACACATCACTCACCTCCTCACCACGCTGACATCCACTGGTTGGTCTCCATAAAAGCTCAGAAAATTTTTAAAAGGTGCAGCTTTTCCACATGGTGTAATTCAGTGGCAAAACTTTGCTTCACACACACTTCCATGTCAGACACCATTCTGTCAAACTGCCTCTTTGCTGCCATCTGTCACACAGCAACAAAATGTATGGAATACTGATGGGAAGGTTCAACCCCTGGTGTGATAGCAGCAACATCCACCTCTGACATCATGGGCCAACATAATAAGGTAGGAGCTATTACCTATAGAGCAGCCCTTGTATACACACACACACACACACACACACATACATACATATATATATCCTATTTATTTGTTTGTTTGTTTATTTATTTATTTGCACTGACAGACTTTCAATCTTATCAGCCAGATAGGGGACAGGATGAAGCGGTTTGTACAGGCTGCTTGTATGAGTGCACTGTGTGTCTGCCTGTGACCTATGTGGATGTGTATAGATATTTCTAAATGCATATATACTGCATATGAGTGCCCATGTGTGTATCTATTGGCAGGATATGCCCGCAGCATCAATAGTGGTTGGATTCAGGGCAGAGAGCTAGCTACAGCAGACTTGGATCTGTCAAGGGTGCCAGATTCAGTCTTTCACTAACAATGTTCTCAAACAAGTGCCATATGCTAACCTGAAACAGACTCAGTGATCTCTGTACTTGGGGTCAGACTTCGGAGAGGCTATGCCGTTAATGCTCTGTTTGATAAGCTTCGTCAGCCAGATCCGAGAAAAGGAATGAAAAAAGGAGGTACCTTTGAACACGTTTGCTAGGAAGATGGACAAGGAAGCCTTTCTTTTCAGTTGAATGATTCTGAGCACAATTGCATGGAGCAGTTGATGGTGCAAAAGGAAAGATAATAAGAACCTAATGTGGAGGAAATTTTTAGATAACAACTGCCTTCTCTCTCTCTAAAGGCAAATACTGCTTGGTACTTTCATTTTCTGAAGCTCTTTACACCAAGTTGACTTTAAATTCTGTTAATGTAGGTGGTTGGACAAACAAAAGTTGAGTGCCAAAATATCTGTGGGTCTAAATATCTCAGTGGATCTAGCTCTGAAGACTGAACACGTAAAATTCAAAATGGAGTCAAGTTGATCCAGCACAAGTCCAGAACAATGACTCTCACATTCTGTTTCTCCAGATAGACTCAAAATCTAGAATTTGAGATTATAATGGAAAGCTTAGAGTAATTGAGGTATCTTATTTCATACTCTTTTGAATGCTGATAGTCTGAAACTTGGGAAATCTCACCTTTTGTTTATATATAGAGTTGTTTTCTCTTTGAAAGAAGACAGAAGCAAGGCCATGTGTTGATCCTGAAGACACTGAAGATTGTTCAGCTTGTGCTCATTAGATTCAGAGCCTTAACTTTGCCTAATTCCTGGATCTTGCTGGGATTAATGAAGGAGTTAGCCACTCACTTTCAAATTGAGGGTTCCCTAGTGTATATTTCCAGGGTAAAAGCTTCCATATCCAGTGAGTTCATGCTTTCCTTGGATCAAGAAGTTGAGCGTAGGTGTGGTTTGGATGACAATCTGAGACTACTTTTATTTCACCTTATTTTTCGCATTTCACTGGCTAGCACTGATCCTAAAGTCACCTGGGACACTGGGCTCTCTGCAGTAATGCAGGTAAGCAGTTGAGCCTCTCTTCTCTTAAACGTATGCAGGTTACCTTCATAGCTTTGTCTCTCTTTTGCCTGTGAAAATGAATCTGGCTGTTTAGTGTAGGCAGCACTTGACTTCATGTAACAAAGTATAACACCTGAATCTTGCCCTGCACAATGGTCTCTCTTCCCAATATGCTTTTTGGACCAACACTGAGTTTGAATCAAGAAAAATTTTGGGAACTGACTACTCCTTTCAAAATCTCACTGAATAAATGGAAGATGTTCAATAGAGCAGTGCAACTTGTTAATTATGAACTATTAAACACACAAGATCACATTTTGATATCTTGACAATGGCAGCAATCTTGTATACTAATAGTCCCACAGCACAAAATTGCCCATTAGTGCAATGGGTCCTACCCAAGACTGCAAGTGACTCAGTGTGAATCCAAATCTGACGACTGATATTTATAACAGGAGACTAGATGACTCAGAGCTTTGTAACAAAACAGAGAGTCTTTCAGCTACTGGCTACCTGCTTTAATCTCACCACTGTCATTTGTGACAAAAAGTCAGCACCACATGACAGCTGTTCAGAGACATCCTAATGAGGGGGTGATCTTGCAGGTCCTGGTGGACACCACCCGGGGAAGCAGCGCCATGCCCAGGCCTCCATGCTGACAGCCACTGGCCACCAGGTTGAGATCGGAGCATGTAGAGTGCTGCAAAAAAGCCGGTGCCGCTTCCGCTTGAGGATACTGGAGGAGAAAGGCACATCCTGAGGACAGTGCTCCCCATCAGCATGCATGACAAACAAAAAATCCCCCCTGACAACTTTGGCTCACCAGTGAGGCCTAAATCGTGTATTCCTCAGGGAGTGCAGCAAACCCAGAGACCATAATTAAAATATGTTAATCTACACTGGGCACTTACTCATGGATAAACACTTCAATTTGGCACCATTTCCTGCAGTCTTCTTCTGAGATTTGAGAATGATCTCAGAACCCCAATCCTCTGCCTTTTGACATTTTTTGGTCTTACTTTTGATCCAAAAAAAAAAAAAAAAAAGAAAGAAACAGGGAAAAACAATTAAAAAGAAAGGAAAAAGATAGAGAGAGAAAAAAAAAAAAAAGATGCTTGTTTTCTTCATAAGCTTTGTAATTCCGGTTCATTTTACTGGGGGTGGGAGACTGCTGTAGCAAAGCTGTGTGTTCATTACAGCCAGGGGGAAAAAATGAGGTTGGCTCCCAGTTTTGCTTATGTTGTTAAAAGAGCCTCTGAAGCTGCAGTTCTGGAACAGGTCTCCTCTTTCTTTGAAAGCATGCTGTTTGATAGACTGTCATTTGTCCCCTCCTTTCAGAAGAGCCAGCTGGCAGCTAAGTGCTAAAGCCAGTGACTTGCATGTGTTTTTCTGACATTTAACAAATGGGAACAGCTTGCAAATCTGCATTAACTCACTCTGTCTCACAAATAATCATCAGCTACGCGGTGTAGACATTCGGAACATTAGCGCAAACACAAAAGGGAGCGGGAGTCTGTGGGAAAAACAAGTTGGCAAATAAAAGATGTTTTACTAAGGGACAGATACAGCTTTTTTGTTCAGATGCAGGGTTTGGATATAGATGCCGAAGGAGGGGGGTGGGAGGGGTGGAGATAGGAGAAATGTGAGGCAAAAGGACCTAATCCTCTCCCTCAAACTGCGGGGGAAGATCTTGGATTTGCACCTGAAATGAGAGCTTCTTTCACCTACCTCACAAGTGTTTATCAGTCGAGCATTTTCATTTTGCAGCCACCACCTGAGATAGTCTGAGAAAAATAGAGAGAGCACACCCAATGCTAAGTTGTTTCCTCATCAGTGCTTCTATTTGGGAGCTTATGGATGTCCCTGAGATTTTCTCGTTGTGAATTAACATAGAATATGTTATGAAGAAAATGATTATCATGGCATGTTTAAGGTAATAGAGGAGCATGGATAGCATAAAATGTTCATGTAATCCGTTCTGAGGTTAAAATACAGCAAGGAAAAAACATTTACTTTATAGGCTCTGGTTAGAGATTTGGACTTTTCACTTGCAAAAAGAATGGATATTTAATTCCTATAGCCTTTCTGAAAACCTCAGCCACAGCCTTTAGAAAACAAAAGAAAAATTCAACCATTATTTCACTTTAAACACTGTTTTTTCCCCCTTCGGGGAATGAGATTGACACATCCACTGGTAACAGTGGGCACATTTTCCCCTGCTCTAAAAAAACCTTTGCAGGCTCATGCTCTCGGAGGTCATGCAGGGATGCAGAACATATGCAAAACAAATGATGGGAAAGCCTCACATATGGACCACATGAGTTTAACATTCCCTTTGTAATAGCACCCAGCCAGTAGGCAGACCCAAATGCCTCTCTTGCTCAAGCTGAGGACCCAGTCCTGAGAGAGTCTGGTAGTACCTGCAGGCATTGCTCCCATGGAAAGGAATTGTGAGTTGTCATAGATTTGGACCCCTCTTTGGGCAGAATAAGATAATCACAACACTGGCAAACATGAGTGGATGCTGTAGCAGGCCATATGATTTCCAGACAGTACCTGATGTACTTGAGTCCCATTAAAAGATGTTTTGCAGAGCAAAACTTTCTATTACTGGTGTCTCGGTAGCCTCTGTGAAGCACACTAACATTTCAGAAAGTACCACTCTGTGAATACAGTCATATTTCTGAGATTATATAACCAAGAGGACATAAACTGTACATTGCATCACTTTGCCTGAGTTGCTCTGCCCAGCACTAATTTGCCCCCAACACTGTGTGAGGACACAGCCTTTCAGGGATGTTTCCCTGCATAGATGCAACCACAGAGGAATGGGGCTATTGCTGCTGTTTGGATCAGATAGCACCTGGTAAGCACTCCTACTAACCAGGACCAGTGTTTATTCTACTCCCAGCTGGAAAGCTCCAAAGGTTCTCCAATGCAAGATGTTATCCTCTCCTGGCACAGAGATGTGCAGGCAAAACTTTAGTGCATGCTTGAAACTGTAGGTGTCTGGGCTGTCCTTCCATCAGCAGCAAAGCAGCGTGAAGTCTGTCTCATAAAGAATTTCCCCCTTTTCAGGACAACTCTAGGCATGCCTTTCGTATTTTAGGGGTAAATTTGTTTTTTTGTTGTTGTTGTTGTTTTTTATACTCTGTTCAAACCACGCTCCCCACCTCAAGCACTTGGTCTACATGGTCAAGTCATCTGGTCATCCAAATCAGCCACACGAAGTTCAAGACTATGTATATGCACCATCTCTAATTACTCTGTCATCTGTTTCCCCAAAAGTATTGGGCAATTTCAGTGAAGCCTTAAGTAGGGAACTCAAGTCACACTTTCATATCACTTGTGCACTGTAGTGTTTGCATTTCTGAAATATAAGAGATGCCATTTCTCCTGCAGCATCAACGTTTCTTTTCTGTACATCCTTCCACCTCTTTTCCTCTCTCTTTCCCTCTCTCCCTCACAGCAAATTTCTCCCTGACAAAATGCCCATCTGTAAAAAACAAACAAAACAATAACACCTTGTAGGTATGATGTAAGTGTTGCTTGGGTTTTATTTTTGTCTGGATATTTATATATTTAATTAAATACAGTCTTGGCAGCTTTGTAATTGCTTAAGAGTATTCTAACAAAAGCTTAACTGCTGAAGTGGGCAGAATTGCATGTTCCTTCATTTTTCTTGTTCTCCTTTAGCGCATTCTGTGCAGTGCAGCAATGAGTACATGATTTTCTTTAGTGTTGGAACAGTCTCTGCAAAACCTTAACTAGGATTCCCCTCCCCAATCTGGTTGTTCATATGCACAGACACACGTTTGCATCTGCAGTGGTCCCCAAGGAAGGCTGTGGATCAAAATCATCCCTTATTAAATATATATGTATATGTACAAAATCCTTAAAGTTAATGAAGTTTCCCCATCACAGATGAATTTGGCCCCCTCAGGTTAAGCTTTGTAGAGGTTATAGGAACCTCTACAAAGAGGTATATGAAACAGTCTTAAAGGCAGTCCCTTCCAGACTGCAGAGCAACAGAACAGACAGACAGATGGAGCAATGGACAGATAGAGTTAGATAAAATTTGCTCTGAGAAAAAGGAAATAAAAGAATACAACCACAGCTAAGTTTGGAGTTGTGTAGTTTAGGATGTAGTTTTGAAAAGGAATTGCAGAGTTTGGAGACAACTTGCAACTATTACAGCAGAAGTTACCAACTGGAACAGAGAACAAAACATTTTGAAGCACTCTTTGGTTGAGTCTCATACATGGACATCCTCCAAGTCCAAGGACACATCGGACCAACACATACAACCAGCATGTGACTTTTGAACATGCCTGTACTGTATTTTTTTCTGAAAAACCACTGAGCAAAATTAGAACTGCCCAGAAGTTTGTTCCTCAACAACTGAAAACACAAAATATGTACTTCCTCTTCAACAGCTACTTGGGAACTGCAGGGTAAACCATACGTTCAAAGCTTTCACACACAGACTCATTACCAAATCCAGGTCATCTGGTGCAGAGCTATTACTCAAGAGTAAATCTCAGTGATGAGATCAATGTTACAGCTATTCCTAAAGTGGTTGTTGTGAAAAAAAATTACTGCTCACAGGGGCTGCCATGAAGCTAACAAATGGACTTTGTCCTCAGGGAGAACTTGTCCCATATACAAGCAGTTTGGATCAGGCCCATGGAAGTTGCATTTCTGTGGTGACATTTGTCATGGACCAGCAAAGAATTACGGAAATGCAGACAAAGCTTCATCTTTTTCCTAAAGAAAATGTAGACCTGGATAACCAAACCATTCTCTCTTAACTCACTGGGTGCTCTAATACTCAATAACATTTTTAGACTCATCTTTCCAACCTTAATCTCATTCATAGTTATTTGTCGAAAGATATAATAGAATTGCTTGCTCTTTCTATTTCTAATGATTATTATTATTTTTAATAGTTAGTGATGCCAAACAAATATTTGGACATTTTCAAACTCAGTGCCACAGAACAGCTCAGAGACAAATCCCTGATACCTTTAGAAACGATCCAGTGGCATTTTTTTAAAGAATAAGTACCAGACTAACCTTTTCATGTACATTAAGCAAAAGTATTGATCTGCATACCTCCGGGCACAGTTTATTGGCAGAAGAGGTTAGGATGAAGCGCTCCCAGTTGCACGGCAGGGTGTTTGATGGGAGGAGCTCCAGAAAAATATTTGCTATTCCCAATTTTCTGGAAAATCTCATTGATCTTCCCAGTGTTCTTTCATGCTGTAAATATTTAGGTGGGGAATGAACCCAAAACAAAGCACTAGAATAAGTTGTTGAACCTGGGAATGGGAGAGCTCTCACAACATAGAGTGAATAAGAGTTTTGAGCCCAAATGTTTTGAAGTTGGTCTGAATGTTCAAAATCTGAAGTCAAAGTACATTTTGAATTTCCAGGTGTCCATTGCAATATCTTTCGTGTGGATGGAAACATCTTCCCTAGTCCATTTTTGAAACAGATTGTCCTCTCTGGAAATAAGAGATGGAAAAAAAAAAAAAAAAAAAAAAAAAAAAGGAACAGCTGTAATTGAGCGATCTTTTCTTTAGATCCTGTACTCTTCCATTCTTTCCCCCCTGAAAATATAAAAATTGCAAGAGGTCAAAAGGTAGCACATAGACATTTATGGGTATAAGAGCATGTGGTTGCACGCATGTCAAAGAGAAAGATGGGGAGAGCATTCCTGCCCAGAAGCGTGATTAAAACCAAAGAAGGTTGATAAAGGATCTAATGTAGTAGAATTTATTAAAAAAAGAGAGTTATTGTATCTTCTGAACTGATCAAGGTGATAAAGTAACTGATCACAGAAAGGAACTGCTGGAACTGCACCCAATTCTACTATATGAGTAAACAGAGTCCTGTGGATCATTCAAGAGGCTATAAATTTAAGCTTAGTATTTCAGGTCTATATCTAAAGAGTGACAGAACCTCATATCTCCTGATTCATCCAGAAAGAATGCATCATCTTTTTGTACCAATCTAATCAGGAACATTTTTGCCATGTCCATTTTTCTTTTTAAGTCAAAAAAAAGCACAGAAGAGATTTAGTCTTTTTTTTTTTTTTCTCTTTTTTTCCCTTTTTATTATTTTTTTTTCTTCGTGGATATGGGAAAATAAAACCAACCTTGACTTCGCTAAGCCTCTGGCATAGGCACCCTGACTATACCACGCAGCTCACAAAACGGCAATTCATTTCAACGCCGTGCTTTAAGTACCATCTAGTGGTTAGAAACATATTTGCAGTTCTGCCGGAGGATTTTTTGGATTCAGATTTCGGTATCTTTTTTTAGACACAAAGCAGTCTCATCGTTTTCTAAAATAAAGAAAAAGAAACACATTTCCTCTTACAAACCTCCATTTATTTTAAAGCGAAAATATTGATGTCTTTTTAAGTGTTTTGTTTCCGTTTTATCAGGAAAACTGCAATGTTTAGCAATTAGACAGAAAAACAGGGCTCAAGAGAAAAATGTAGCTGCATCTCTTTTTGTTGTTGTTTTTTTCTTTCTTTCTTATTTTGAGGATGAAAATCAATCTAAATGCATGATCCTTCTTTTACTTATATTTTTCAAAATAACTGATTTTTTCATTAAGCACTGAACACATAACTCTCTGAATACACATTTGAGAATTGGCCTTCAATTTGATCCATTTATTACTTTTTGAAAGTATTGCTCCATCTATCTGCCTGTCTTAAATTAATATCTCTCTTTGTGTGTTCCCCTTTCCATATTGTCTGCCATCTGTTACGTGATCACTGAGAGATAATGCTTGTTGATTACTTATCTTGCTTTCTATTTCAGTGGACATTGTTCAAGAGTACCCTCCGCATTCCTCTTCTGGTATTAAATTACACCACAGCCAAGTAGAGGTGACCCCCTCCTTTACACCAATTCTATGTGATTCTTCTCTAGAATGAGGCTTTTGCTGTTGTTATGTAAGGCTCTGCTTGTCACGTTTAAATAATCATTTGGGATAAATTAAATTTAGTGTAGACATTTTAGACAGATTAAATGAAAACACTGCTGAAGGCACCTGCCTTCTCCGTGGCTTACAAAAGGAGTTTACAGGTGCAAGCTGGGTGACCAACATTCAGTTCCTCTCCACAACACCAAGGTCCTCCAGGCTACGCATGATGCGTGGGGCATGGGTGAGCATGAAACATGCTGCGAGAGATCTGGCCTCTCCCTGACCTACAGTCCAGGCAGGGCATGTTGAAATGAGACAGTTTGGAGAGAATCCCTGTGTGCCTAGACACCCCTGACATACAGGGGAAGTGGACAGGACAGATCATGGTGCCCGGGGATGATGTTGTTAACACAACAGTGGGCACCAAGACAGATGAAATAACAACCTAGGTGGCATTTGCAGCACTAGCTGCCTCTGTGCCAGCTATAATAAATACCCACCTTAGCATCAACATTCCTAGGTTGATGTTTCTAAACTCATGTTTCCCTTGTGTACGCCATCCCACTCAATGTTTTAGTCAGCTAAAATTTGGCAAGACAAATTCCACCCCAGAAGGTTACTAATTTCACCTTGTAAGTCTAACTGGCAAGCGATGTGAGAAAAATAAAGACAATAAAACATTTATCATTCTCAAACTGCCTCAACACGGGTTATTACCCTCTCGGAGTTTGTCCCCACAAACATTCAATTTGGCATTTGTCACAAGTGATGGAGCAGAATCCCATCAAGAAAGTACCACCACTTATGGAAAATGTTTCTGTCACCGGTTCTTGGTCCCCAAAGCTCATTCCCTCTCCCCTGCACTGGAGATTTCCAGCTATATGTGGCCGCAGTCTGACTCTGGAGACACCAAGAATGTGTGCATAGGAGAAATTCTTACATGACAGCTAAAAAAAAGTCAATTAAGTTCCAATTGAGAAAAGCAAGAATCATTTAACTACTTCCAATTTGACAAAATTTAGATTACCTCTTTTCCTGTTAGAATACTGCTCATGCTGCCTGGATCATATATCATCAATTGCTGCCTAATGTTGAGCTGCGAAGTTTCATCCTAGAAATTCTGCTGGAGACATTTTGACACAAGCACAAGATTTATTGCTGGGCAGCTAGCGGATTTGAAGTCTGTGATGATAGATATTCTTTTTTTTTTCTTTTTTTTTTCTTTTTTTTCAAATGAGTATAATAACACTGAAAGGAACAGGATTAACCTTAAAGTCTCTGAAATCTTTTCCTTCTATGGGCCGTGGGTGTACACACATGCAGATTCCCCGTCAGCAGAAGCATCACACATGGAGCAAGAAAAATATTTTTCTGTTTTATAAAGCAAACACATTGTGCCTTTAGGATTGGGGGGCATGTGAGAGCGATGACACCCAGGATTTGAAAAAACTATTGGGGAGATCCTATCCCGTTCTTAGGCTGGGAGATACTGCACATGTGGGCACTAAAGCACATTTCTGTTAGGTTACCCAGAGCGAATAGTTTATTACGTATCATTACCTCCGAACAACAGATAATCAATTTGGATGTGTCCTTATTTACCTGGACAAACACTGGAAGGCTTTGCAATTTAATGGCCTAACTGTTTGTTAGAACAAATAGACCTATTCAATTCTGAGATCACAGTCAATCTGACTGTTTATAGCTGGTTGGTTTCTGCTTTCGAACTGTGAAACCCTGATTTGTTTTCAAGGTGTAAAATTAGTGGTAACATTTTCACTTGCTAACGGATAAGTCTCTTATTGAAACATATGACTGCACTTGCTTGCTGCAGAGTGAAAATAGCCCTGCTCAAAAACCCGGCACAAAGCCTGTGGCCCGCCTGAATTTCACATAAACCCTGCTGTGATGCCAGGTGTGAACTGGCCCAGACGCTGTCTGTATGCACAGTAGTACATTTCAGCTATTAATTTACAGGTTGAAGCAAGAGGGTTTTGATTCATTATTAAGTCGTACTATTTGTATACACTCTGTAGAACAGCAGTGAGGCGGCTTGAATTGAACATGGGCATTTAAAACCATAATTCTTCATTTCACCTCTGAAATGATTAGCCTTGTTTAATTGTTCCAACACTGAAAATGGGTGTCAAATGATGTCCTCTTCGTTTATGTATTTCACCTTGTGATCATACTAGTGTAAATAAGTGTGAGGTTAAAAGATAAAAGGAAATCTGGTCCCAAATCCCTGCCTCTAGATGTGAGAAGTTGAAGGAGACAGAACAATATATAAAGACAGGAAAAGCCATAAGAGGAGAAAACGTATTCTACCGTGCTAATGATTTGATTTTGTTGTTGTTGTTCTTTTGTCGTGGAACCAAAAGTAAATCCTCAGAAGCCGACAGCCAAGGTAAATTTTGGTAATATTAGCATGGACTTCAGTGAAAGATTTGAAGATGGAGAAAAAAAGACTGGCAAATGGGAGAGGAGGTAAATGCAGCAGCTCCACTGGAAAGCATCAGGCCTGTAAATCTGCTTTTCGGACAGTGTGGGATGAGTTGCTGTTTCCAGCTCAAACACCATCTTGTCCAGAAATATATCAGTACTAATCTGCTTGGAAAACTTGCTGAGTTTGGTCTTCTAAAGAAGAAATGTATTAGGATACACAGATGTACATATGTGGAGCGCATGTTAGAAGGTGATACTCCAGCACATACAGTGATGTTATATATGGCCTGTTAGTCTTCTAGCACTTCCCACCCAGAGGACAGATATATCTAGCTATCCAGTTTATGTTCATATATCTTCATTTTCTAATGTTTTTCTTTAACTTCAATAAATTTTCCCTTTTCCATGGATTTGCTCCCATGAGGAATGGCAATTATACAGTAATAGTATTATTTCCCTATTTCCTTCACTTCCTTTGGTTTAAAAACCTGTTTTCTTTAAATCCTACCTTATAGAACAGGTTCCCTTCTTCACTCTTCCTGATCTGTACCTGCATTTTGGATTATTCTGTGTTTTCTGATTATTAATGTCTCGAAGCTTCTGTCAGAATTTACTTGTCGTTCATATGGTTGGAATAGACATCTGCAACTTCTGGAAAGTCCAGGTCATTGCCCAATCTTGGTAATAAAACTAAAAAACTTCTGGGTTAAAATGTCTCCAAAGCATATAGATGATAACACAGTACTGTTTCAAAGGTGATCCTCTCAGCAGCTTTGAAGAAAAGAAGCAAAAAGCCAGGTACAGCGTGCTTTGACAAAGTCCATGTATAGTGTGATCACCTTACTCTCATCCACACAAAGATGGATTCTTCATTCAATAAATATTCCCAATCGAGTCGTATAGAATGTAAATGTTTAATGAACCAGGTGTTACTTAAAAGGTACGATTCACCAATCTGCAGAGAACAGATGCCTTATTAGAGACCTGACAAGCATCTCAAGAAAGTGAAAAGCAAAACTACAAGGAACATGGAGAGCACAGCTCTAACTCAGACAGAGGCACTGATGAATTGAGGAGTGTCTTATTACCAAATAATAACAAGTGTCTTATTATTGAGTTATTCCTAGCCATGCCATTAACATCTCTGTTTAAAGGGTCCACCCACAGATGGTGGGTGCATACTTTGACTTCTCCACCATGGAGCTTCTCCACCATGGTATTTTGCTTAGACTTTAGAAGTTATCATATTTGCCCATCTTTCATTTTCAATTCAACGTTTCCATCAAACTGAAGAAAAAAGAGACCTCACTGTGAATACTTCTCCCTCTTAGAACCATTATCACTAATATTATCATTGTGAATACCAGTTGCAGATGTAAGATCTTTGCCTCCTTTTACTAAGACCTCTTGTCTCAGAATACCTGCAAGTGCCATTAAAAGGCCTTTATTGGACCTCAATAAACTTCCAGAAATGTTTTTGGGCCAGGGTGCTATGAGGATTTATTTAGTTATTGCCATGGATTTATCTTTAAATTAACTATGCCTTTGTGGTACAAAAATCCTCCTTTTTCATTAGTGACATAGCTTAATTGCTTCACAATCAGGGGAAAAAAAAATTAGAAAGGAGAAGAATGGGAAAGAAAAAAAAAAAAAGGGAGTAGCAAATACCTGCCTGACTTAACCACATTAAGCAGCATGGTGCAGAATATAACTTAACAGTCCAGTGAACTGTCAGCAGCAGAAGTAATTGGAAATTGGTGGGATAGTTCTTCATGTGATGGGGATGGGAGTTTTTCATGCCTATTTTTAATAGGCAAATAGCTCTCAGGGCAGCTTCATATTCTTTCATTAATTTGTAAAGATCCTTTATAATGTAGAAAAGTTAAGATAGGAAAAAAAAATTCCAATTACATGTTTAATGACTTGGCATTTGTGGTAATGCTATCTAGCACTAATTCACCTGTTAGAAAACAGTCTATCTTTTAGCCCCTGGGGTTAATAGAGTGCAAAAGCCTAGTCTTATCAGAGGGTGGGAGAAAAGTGATTAATTTTTTCCTACAAATAAGAAGGGAAAGCAAGAATGACAAAATTGATTATGAGTTTTTAACTTGCTTTTTGAGCTTTGACTATTTATTAAATATCTTTTTAAAGAAAGCAACAAACTTTCAGCTGCTGGTGTGTGCCTAACCTTCTTCTTTTCAGGGAGTCCTGGGGGACTTCAGTCCATCTGTACCCAACATAAGCACCCACTGCTTTGAGCTATATATCCATATTGTGTCTGTAGCCATGATGCTGTATAGCCTGGTCGTGAGATCAAGCCCAGCCATGCCTTTCTATGGAAATGGAATTTGTAAGAGAAAATTTAGCCTGACCAGTCAGTAGGTGGATGGATGAGTTTATCTTGTCCTTAGCTGCCTGCTCGTAACTACACGGAAATAAATAGTGGAAGCTTAAATGTAAGTGCAAAAATTCTTCCACAATGGCAAAGAAATACAATTTAGGCAAACATTCCTATTCATTCACATGTCCTGATCAGTCATTGTTGGATTTGCATCTCACTCTGGACAAAAAAATTAGCGAAGATATTTGTAATGAAATCTTACACTCAAAAATACTTGAATAGTCCATAGTATAAACTGCAAATTGCAACTGGCTGCCCTGGTGTGAATTTCTGCATCCACTGAAAGAAGGAGAGGCAGAATTTACTGTTTGTGCAACACCTTCCATTGCTTAATATCACATTTGTCTGTGTCAAGACTAAATCAGGATTAGCAACAGAAATATAAAACTATGATAGAATTCATGCTATTTGGGCTATTTGGTGTAGTACACAGAGATACCCAACAATATTAAAAACAAAACAACAACAATGGCAAACATGACTGTCATCAGTCCAATCTCTAAAACTAAGAGTTTCACATTAAAGATAAGTGCTGTCTAACGGCTGGAAAACAAGCCTAGAAATCAAGGCTTATCTCCTCCGTTCCTAACGCAGCTCCTGGTTCATCTGTCAGAAGCTAATGAAGGCTGAATACTGAGCATCCAGTATACTGAAATCCTGTGATTTCATGCAAAATTCTGTAAACTTGGGTTTCCTGAGCAGCCAGCCCATAAAATTTGTTACTAACTCCTGTAGGGTCAATAATGCTTTTGTCATTAAGTTCAAATGGGAGAAAACATTGAACTTTATATCCCCTGTATCTCAGTTTCTTCCATCTGCGGCACAAAAGCAACAGGATGGAAGCTCACCCTGAAAGCCATGGGTGGGACTGGTGCTGAGAAAATTAACATTTGCAATATCCCATTTAGTCATCTTTCGGTTACAGAGAAAACACATGAATCTCAACGTAAGGGTAAGATTCATTTCATTTAAAATTCTTATAAGAGCAATTTTTAAAACAAGTAGGTCATTTAGGCTCCCTTTTCAATTTTTGGAACTAAAAAAAAATGATTTTGGAAATAGTGATACATCTTAGACTCACAAAATTATTGAAGGTAAATGTGATTATACTGATCTTAAATGCTACTGTCTCCTTCCACTGACTCTAAAGCAAGGTGAGGCTAATGTAGATGAGATAAAATGATGTACCATGCTCTAGCAATCTAATTTAAAAGAAATGAACAATCTTTTGTTGATGACCTAAAGTTTTATTTGGATTCAGATGCTAGAGAAATGAATGCCTTTATTAGTGGGTGGATGAGTGGAAGAACAGATAAGTGAAAATTTGCCATTGTACAAACATAATTAAATTTATTTGTTTTAAAAGTTGTTACTATTGCTGTTCCTTGTTTTGAGCAATACCAAAAGAGCTGAAGTTGATGTTCTGCTTCTTTTGGACAATAAGAGGTGCAAGTTAAAATATGAACCCACTTTTACAAAAGAGTCAAACTTGTTTTCCCTAAGTTAGTTGAAAGTAATATGCCTTCATTCTCATGGCAAGAAACATTTCCTTTAGTGCAGCTGATGAGGTTTTCAAGGTGTTTCTGCACATCATGTAGGGAAAGCAAATTGTCATCAAAATTGAAAATTCAGAATATGTTGGGTTTTTTTTTCCCCTGAAGGTCTTTAGGGCTCTTGAAATGCTAAATAGAAAACTGAGCTCAATGCATATGGAGGAGATTTTCGTATTTTAAAAGACAGACAGTGTCAGCCGGCAGACACAGCAACTCCAAGAATCTTCAAAAAGGCAGAAGCAGAAAAGTTTACTGCTTCTTCGGTGGACATGTTATTTTAGCCTGTGTTCTGCAGATTGAGAGGCAGATTGCCTAGGGTCAGAGGGTGACCCTGCCCTGCAGCATGAGCATTATTCCTTTTTTTTTTTTTTAAAGTGTAAATTTACATTTGTCTGCAACCTGCCTCCTTAATGATGGATCAGCCTTTTGTGAAGGTATAAGCTCTGATTGATGGGGCACAGGGATAGGAGAGGAGAATGGAGAAAACAAGTTTATAAATTTGACATAAGATTTGAATCGCAGCAGGAACTCTGCCAGTCTCCTTATGCATAAAATTGGACTGGCTGGAGATATGTACCGCATGTGTGATGTTTCAGCACTTATTGCTTTCATTATATCTTTACTTACTCAGTTAACAGACTACTGAACTTGCAAAACCTAGCAGCCTGGATTTTTTTTTAAAACAACTTTTGCAATATAAGAGGAGGATGGGTAACTGGAAAAAAAAAAAAATGCATGGAAGATCGTCATCTGGCATAATCCAATATCATTTACAGGAGTTACGCTGATTTTCCCTACCTGATGACCTGACTCAGTAGTTTTGTTCTGCTTTAGCATTAACTTATTTATCTTCTGAATAGGCTTTACTAACTTTCATGTTTCCCCTTATTATTATTCCTTTCCCTTCTTTGTTCAGGAAACTGCAGCTTTATTGAGCTCAAGTTATACAGGGATGAATGAGTTTAGAGACTCCTGCAAAGAGGGTTAGTGCATAGGCTGATTCCATAATAAAAGGGAAGTCTACATCTTTGTTGTCATTTCATTGGAAATTATACCTTGTAAGAAGTCTAGTTTAAGTCTGCTTTAAGCTTCAACTAACATAATGAAACCTGAGGGTACTGACCACAAAAGAAAGTAAAATAATATGTGATTTTAATGGATTAAAATCTAATATTGTCAGAAGGTACCTAACAATACTGCTTTTCATTTCTGCCCATACCTTGGAGTACTCTGATTCCTATGGCCAAGCAGAATGGCTATCTTCTCCACCATATTTACATCAATAATAATAGAAAGAAAGGGTAATGGAGAGGTTCCACAAGCAAAGGGATACTGTGAGTTTTTGGCTCCTGAAAATTGCAGAAATGCAGCTCTGGATTGGGCACAGTGAAAACAGACTCTATGGATTGGAAGAAAAAAAGAAGTTTCTAAACTAGGAGAGTTCTGAGACAATATTCTTATGAGCTTAGTGGAGACAAAAAACACTTTTTTGCTTATAAAATGGGACTTGAAGTGACAGATTTGAACAGTTGAGGTTGGCATTAGAAAATGACAGGACTGAACTCACAAAGAGATGCTTGCAAGTCCCATGTTTCTCTAAGCACAAGGAATGGTGCTGTTGTTCTTGGGCAGAAAACTGGAAAAACAAGATTTGGAACAGTGTGTTGTTTGTTCAGTGGCAGTGTTACTGAACAGGGCCAGCACAATTTTTTGTGATTGAGGGCTTAGCAATATAACAGTGAAGCATGGCACTTCTTTCTCAAAGAACTCTGCCCTAAATCTAGTAGTCTTAAATTATGGAATGATGCATAATCATCTGGAAAGATGTTTTTTTTTAAAGTAGAACATCATTTCATAAACATAATTTATTGGTGCTCTAAGTTTTCAAAGAGCTTTATGTGTGGCATTGTGCTATGTAGATGACTGTCATCTACATTAGAATCACAATAGAACCACATTTGTAAGAGCCTCAGCTCTCTACAGAGGTATATATAACCTACAGGCACCACTGTCTGTTATGATTTGGACAGCTGCTCTCAGCTCTACATGTTCTAGATCAAATGTTCCCTGAGTACATTACAGGATTAGTTTTATTCCAAGGCTAGAATTGTGAGAAGGGTAAGTTTTGATCCAAAATGACACTTCTAAGTTTGAATTTAATTCAGAATTTTATGTATGTGTATATATATACATATATATCTATATAAAACACATAACTATGTTTCTGCACAGATACTCACAATTATTCAATATCTACAGTACATGAATCACTCACATTTTAATGTGTCTATAAATAAATAGAATATTTATTATAAATTATTACTATAGATAGTAAAGCATATTTTAAGGAAAAGAAAGATATGCTCTTTTCTTAAACTCCATTCTTAACAGTTTTTAAAGGATATTTGATAACTGTTATGATAGCCACTACCTCACTGACTATCTGAAGACCTGTCCATCATAGTGGTATCTGAACAGCAAAAACTCTCTCACACACATGTTCAGTATGTAAAGTCTTTCTCAGGATATTACTAGAGGGAAAAAGGCTGTTGTCTATGTAGTTTTGTTCCAGTTCATTAGTGACTGAAAGTCACTAATTACTATCTGACAGATGTATAAAGGTTTATGTACATCTTTTAGTTGTCTCAGTTTGGTTTATAGTGTACATACGTCCACATTCAGAAAGGACAAAATCAAGTAAGACTGAAAACATAGATAAATTTAGAATGAAAGTCTTTTGATGAAAGTCTTTGCCAAGAATGTGAGACCTGGCTGAAAATCTGAACTGATCACTTGCCATGGTTATCATCCTAGTAGTAGAAGATGGATAGTATATACAGAAGCATGATTTTCTCTCACAGATGGAAAGCATTTCTTACTAGGACTGAGAGATGACATATTTATCTATTGCTATTGATAGAATATGGACTGCAAGTGACACTTTTGCTTCAAAACAAGAAAATAGAACCATCCCCTCCAAAGAGAATCATGTCAGAAGCAGTGCTCTCTACTGTTCTCCATATTTTCTAGATGCTTCACCTCAGCAAGCCTCAGAGATTTGACAAACTATCTGACTGAGAAACAGAAAAAGGCAGAGGAATGCATGTGCAAAACAATGGAGAATACCACTCTCGTCATTTTACATAGTTTGCTACAGTTCTTTCAACAGAAAGAAAGGTGCAGCATGTGTAAGTAACTAGATCTACGTAGTCAGTTGCTTTCACTCTTTTTGTGAAAAACAGGTTTCACTTTGTGTACTTTACTGAAAATTTTGTAAATGCTCCCACACATGGAATTAAACTGGTGCTTCAAGATAAAGTAAACCTCAGGGTGCTAGAGGAATATATGTTTGTGCAGTGCTGTGGTAGAAAGCCAGAGCATGTCCGATCAACCAGCCATTAGGCAGGACAGGCTGGGGGCAGTCAGAGCAGCTGCGGGCACCCTGTAAGGTGATGGAACAAGTCTGAGACATCAGCCCATGTGAGGCACCCTGCAGGCTGCCTTATGGTATTTCTGCATCAGGGACCCCTTCAAAACAGAGTACTGGGCCATAGGCTGAGGAAATTGGTTATCATTAAGAATCATTAGCCCCACAGGCCCTACTTAGATTCACCACAAGTTCGGAAGTAGCAGGTGCCCTTCCTCTGTTGGCATGAAGGTCAGAGTTTGCTTCACAGTGTGGTTATGATATTAACAGCATCCCAATTCACTCTCAGAACTTGGTCCCATGTCCCTATGTTTCTCAATGTGGAATATACCTGTTTGTACCCTTGAAGGGGAAACCCCAGATAGTTTGTATACGAGTGCACATCAAGTGGGTAACGCAAGAATAGATGTGCTATTTTTGATACTTAGCATTTGGAATAAAATCCTACAATTCTTCAATGGGACACATATTCAACATAGTTGAACAATGACCTAAAAATGTCTCTATAGTGGTGAAACTGATGGTAAGATTACTTAACTGATAGTATTAATGAGGTTAATCGAAAATGAATCCAATTTTTCCTGAGATAAAATCATATAGTATGGACATGTGAATGTCTGAATACTTTTAGTTTGAATACACACAGAACTGACTAATTGTTTAGCTTTAAAATTATGACATTTATGTGTCTGTTAAATTTTTAGGGTTTTTTTTTTTTTTTTTTTTTTTTTTTTTTTTTTTACGTTTAGCTTTAGTATTCCTGCATAACCAAGCAGAGGAGTAAGTTTATTTATTTTTCTTCTGGCAAGCTGAATTTTTATGTAAACAACTGTTCAGGAACTAAACTAACAAGCAAACAGAACACATAAATGATGGGGTAGGTAGGTAGTAAATGACTGGCAGCTGCCAGAGTATTAGCAGTTATAAATGTCATCAAAAAGAGACCAATTTGGATAGAGAAAATTGCATAAAAGATTACTACTACTACTACTACCACTACTACTAATGATAATGATAATGATAATGACAATAATAATAATAATAATAATAATAAAGATATTTCAACATAATAATAATAAAGTTATTTTAACATAATCTGTACAAAATAATTTGTTAATTTGAGTTTAAATTACATTTTTCACCCGTGGCATCCACAGTCAGTTTGGCAACGCTGTAAAGCAAGGTAAAAGCAACCATGCACTGCATAGTTCTGGGTTATAACCTTCTCTAAATTGTTCTGGATAGGAATTTAAAAAGACCTCTTGCTCACAGCATCTGAGTAAAAAACAAATAGTGTTAAGGTGAAATGGTCCAATGGTCCTTTATACTTTTTACTTTTTTATTTAAAGAGGCATTCTTCTGTTTTCTGGCCTCTTCTGTCCCCATAGTAACTAGTCGAGAGAGGACTGGTTGATAACATATCCTTCCCATTCCTATCCCTATCCCTATCCATTGCTTCAAGTTAATGGTTCTTGATGTGAAAATGGAGAACAGTTCTAAGCATTAAGCATCATGTTTTTGTTGTACAAGCAGCGCATACTTGGAGAGTTCACATGTCCTGATGCCTTCTCAGTACCAGTGCTTCCAAACATCACTCACTACACTGAGATACATCAAAACAGCACTTTATACGCAGCATTGTTCAGCTCCTGTGGCAAATCATAAAACACCAACCTCCATTGCTCTCCCTAGTCAGACAGAATTAGCATATGACAGTAATGTACACATTTTTGTCACTTAAAGCACCTTCAACCTTCACTAATCCTCAAAATACTAAACATTGTTTAAAGTCATATGATTGTTTAAGGAATACAAGTTGTATAAGATTTTTTTTTTTCTTGTCTCTAAAGCCCAGACAGAATAATTCTGCATTATTTTTTCTTTTGTTTTGGTGATTACAGATCAGTTACTGATTCTAACAGCCTTAGAAAATATCTAACGAATGAGTGAATACAGTCAAATTAAGTGCCAATTAATGCTAAGATCATTGCAAGAAGTTCATCAGTTTCTGCATGCTGCCCTGTGCCGCTTTGATGTTTAGGGCAGAAGACAGCTGCTAGCTTTGCTTGACCTTCTCCAAAGGTGTCAGTGAGCTGAAACATGAATGACTGACAGTATAACTAAACAGCATGGCAGCCCCTAGCAAAACGCAGGTGCCCTGTGTAGATCATCCCTTCCCTGTCAGAAAGCAGCATCACTGGGGTCACAGAAGGGTTTAGAGTTACAGTGGGAATTTGCTGTGACTGTCCTGATTGTGCTGCAGTCTGGAGAATCACAGCCTGAGGAGAAAGAAGGGGGAAAGCCAATGCTGCTGGGAGCTACTGCTGGAAAACTGCACCGGATGCCCTTAGTCACATTGCTTCCGAAGTTGGACAGGGACAGCCATCTCGCAGCCAGATGCTGCCTGCTAGCAGCCATCTTGCCATGCCTCCCATGGAGGCGGCCATCTTTTCCGTGCCGTACACATGGGGGCAGCCACCTTGGGACCGCCTCCAGGTCAGCTCCAGGTTGGCGGCCATTTTGGTATAGGGTAGGGTAGATGTGTACTCGCTCTTTCCTCCCTTAAGCAAAATGGCGGCGCCGGCGCATGCGCGAAAGCAGGGGGCCCGAGCGGCGGGCCGGTGATTACCCCGCGGGCTGTGGCGGTGCGGGGTGCACGTGCTGCTGAGCGTACCGGGCTCGCGGTCATCATGGGCGAGACTGAGAAGCTGTATTATGTGTATAGCTGCGACCTGGATATGAACGTGCAACTGAAGATGTGAGTGAGAGGAGCCGGGGCTTCAGCGCTGTCCTGGTCCGCTCAGGACGGTCGGGGGTGTGTGGGGCGGCCGCGGTGGTGTGCGGGAGGGGCCCGGTCCCCGTCGGCTCGCAGGTGGCTGGGCCGCCCTCTGTTTGAGGTGGGGGTGCCCGTGACGCCGCGCCCAGGGCTCCGCGGGGTCCCGGAGCAGCACCGCGACGTAGCAGGGCCGTGGCCTGCTGCAGGCTGCTCTGAGCGCTGACATATCCGTGTCCTTAGGTCCTGTAGTGCTGTAAGGCACGGGTTAATTCAGTTCAGCCCTAATGTCTCTGGTGACCTTTCAGCTGCTGGTGGCACCGCTCTCTCTTAGCGTTAAGGGATGGAGAGAAGCTGAAGGCACTTCTTCCCACTATGTGGGAAGCACATATGTGCTAAGGCACATAAATGTGTTTTGGGGAAGGTCAGGCACTTTGTTCAACTTCACATTTGCACACGCTGATGCATTTGCTGGTTCATATTTTTAAAAGTTATTTTCTTTTTTCCCCTCACATCACAGCAGTGGGCAGTATAAATTCATGTGGGACAGATGTGACCTGTCCTATAGTTTATTGCTATGTAGCTACACTGAGGTATGTTGCATTTTTTTTGAAAAGTAACTCAGGAGAACCTAATATTGGGCTTATGTAAGTTTCATTTTAATAGCAGATAGCAACTGAATTCAGCTGCATACCTGACTTCATTACTAATACTCTAACAAAAATTTAACTTACAAAAACAGAGTTTTTAAGTTTTTTTTCTTTTTCTTTTTTTTTTTTTTTTTGTTTTAAAGTTAGCCTACTGTTAGGATGCACTGTGCTTGTCTCTTGCAAGAAATTTCCTCATCTGCTCTTTTGTTCTATTTCTGAAAGATTCTTGTTTGCTGAAAGGTGCATTAGTGCATTACTCCTGTCTGCACAAACGCTGTGGTTCCTTTTTTGTTTTTATCTGCATCCACAGTCAGGTATTTCATATTCAGTATCACAGAATCATTAAGGTTGGAAAAGACCTCTGAGATACGTGAAGTTTTGTCTTTCATGACTATATTTAATATCTGTTAAATCTAGCACTAGTATTCTGCACATTATTAGTGACCTTTAATCAACTCTGGTTTGAATAAATTGATTTTTGGCATCCAAAGCCAATCATACACTTCACATTTCACACAGTTTTAAAATAAGACTCCTCGTCCTTTTTTATTTTCCTTTTTCATGCAAGTATGTACTAATGTTTTAATGTCTATAGTTATTTCTTTTAATGATTGCAGTGTTTATCATCTCCCTGTTGCCTTGTTTAATGTATCTTATATGATGTAGTCTAAGAATCTACAGGTTTTATTAGAAGGTGTCTCTATCTCAAGTGGGTAATTCTTCTATTTTCTGCTTCTCTTTTGCCCCTAAATCGGTATTACAGTGAGTTGTATATTTTTTCAAATGCAGAGTTTCTTTTTGATATTTGGATTTCACTGCTTACTAGTTATTCAAAATAGAGGTATCCATGTTGTCTAAATATGAGTAATGGAAACTGAATTTTCACGGTGGATTAAAAAAAACAAAGAAACAACTTTTGCTCTTTTTTATTATTATTTATTTATTTATTTATTCATTCATTCATTTATTTTTCAGAGGAAGTCTGGAAGGGAAAAGAGAACAGAAGAGTTACAAAGCTCTCTTGGAAGACCCAATGCTGAAATTCTCAGGACTGTATCAAGAGACTTGCTCTGACTTGTATGTAACTTGTCAGGTGTTTGCAGAAGGGAAGCCTCTTGCTCTTCCAGTTAGAACTTCCTACAAAGCTTTTAGCACTAGATGGAAGTAAGTCACTGCCTTCTATTCCATTTATCTATTAGTTATTGAGGCTTCTAGTTAAAGAAGCAATTTGATGTATCTTTTGTTTGCATTTAAAAAAAAAAAAAATCCTAAATCTTTTCTGTTGTTTTCTATAAGTTTATTACATTTCTGTGAGTCTCTGTGTAATTAAGTATCACAAAATTGATTTTTCTGTGTAAAGAGTAAGTAATAATACAATTATTTTTGTTTTTGGGCATGGCTCAATAATTATGTAAGTTTTGCAGCCTGAAATAGCACACTTTTTTGCTGCATACTGGACAAAGATTTTTTCCTTTGCTGGCCTTTTAATTGCATGGAATGACTCAAAACAACACTTAAATGTTTGAATAATTAAAGCCCATAGGCAGATAGTTAATACACCCTTTAAAATGCATAATTTAAGGAGAACTTAGATTCTGTAAACTACTGTAGGGTGACTTGAATTCTGAGGTTTCATGACTAATATGAAGTATGTCCTTGCAGCTGGAATGAGTGGCTGAAACTGCCTGTGAAGTATCCAGACCTGCCTCGCAATGCTCAGGTGGCTCTAACCATCTGGGATGTGTATGGACCTGGTAAAGCAGTTCCTGTGGGAGGAACAACAGTCTCGCTCTTTGGGAAATATGGGTATACTGCTATTTCTTTCATGATACAGACTTGAAGCTCACTTGTGATTAGTAAGGTGCAATAGGAAGTGCGTAGATAAAGTCAAAACAGAGGATTTTTATTTATTTATTTATTTATTTTTTACAAGTAAGCATACATTTTGACATAGCAAATGCTGAAATAATTTTCTTCTATACTTTTGTAATGCATTAATTTTGGTACCAACTACTTAATTTCTTTAAGTTAATTTTGCAGTTGGACCCTTGACAGAACATTATCCATAAGGAATGAAGTGTAGTTCAAGAAACAAGGAGTCTTCTAGATTAATAATCTATACGATTCAGTAGAGAGTGAGATCAGTAAATTACAGTAAATAACAGGGAGCTGGGAAGAATTACAAGTTAACTGGAAGGTAGCAATGCATGAAATGGATCTTAACTAAGTACAAAGGAGACTGAAAAAAGAACACAGGATACAATTTAAGTATGAGGTACTGATACTCTGTCTCATTGATTGTAGTAAAAAAGTTTCAGATAAGTTTCTCACAATTGAGAGTCTGAGGAAGTAGATATTGAATATATAGCAAATGGGTGTGGTGGAGTAGAAGTAAACATGGGGCTGAAGAAAAGGCCATGAGAATACTTTTCTAGTATGTAGACAGTGTTTGAAAGCGGAGCAAATCATTTTGCCAGTACATATGAAGTAATAAGGCTTAGTTGAACCAAGCCAGGTTTAGTTTAGATTTAGGAAATTTGTCCTAGTGATAGTGAACGTGGAAAACGTCTGTAAAAAGAGGTTAACTTTCTTTCATTAAAGATCTTGCTTTGATGAAAAGATTGATGTTATCTTAGAGTAGAAAATTGTATTGGACAAAATTTGCTTTTGTTTCCAGTGTTTTGGGTAGGGGTTCAGACAGAAATAAATATTTCAGAATTTTCTCTTGGCTTGTAAACTGATAACCTAGTAGCAGGGTAGTGGTAAACTTTCTACAAATCAGTCTGTGATTTTAAGATTAGCTGACTTTCCTGTAGTTAGTGTCTTTTATTTTTAGCTGTGTGACTTCTAAGTGTTCCTTCTAGTTGCATTTGCCTGAAGTTCTTAGTTGGTTGGTCCCCTCTTCTTGGCAGAAATAATGCATTTGATTTTCTGGAGCATTTTTGTAGATGGATGAATAAAAATATGCAAGGAATGCAAGGGTATGCAGAAGAGAGGTTTAAGTTTTGTTTCAGAGTTCTGCTCATGGCACAGTTTCAACTACCAATTCAATTTCAGGCATAGATGGAGAATTGTATGGTGAGAGTTGTGTTTTTTTCCAGCTGAGAAAGCTGCTTTTTATTAGTTGACCTTCCCATGAAACTTACATCATTTTTTAGTTAATTTTTTTGTCAGGAAGATCTAAAGTCAATACTGTAATTTGCAAGTCAAGGATTTTTTCTGCTTCATTACAAATAATAAAAAAGTATGAAGGTCAAGCTCTCTCCTCAGTTCATGTTTGTGCCACTCCATTGACTTTGGGAATTATCCATTTTTCTTCCATTTGCCAAGTAAGTTATCTCATATTTGTTTCTTTTAAAGTCTGTGTGCCAGTAAAAATGAAGGCCAGAGAGGGCATAAGGCTCTAGGCACTTCTACAGTTCAGTTATGTTGTGCATAGCTATGTGTGTTTTTAGGTTTGGCAGAAGAAACTGTTCGTTTTCTTGCATCTGCTGCTGCACTTTGGTTCTTGCTGTCTAATTAGCTGAAATAATACTGCATTTTTCCCTCTAGTATGTTTCGTCAAGGAATGCATGATTTGAAAGTCTGGCCCAATGTAGAAGCTGATGGCTCGGAACCCACCAGAACTCCTGGGAGAACCAGCAGTACAGTCTCTGAAGATCAAATGAGCCGCTTGGCAAAGGTAATGGAATACTGACCTTTAAGATGTGTGTGGAAAGTTTGCACTCTCATTGGAGTGAAATGAAGAGAGACTTTAATGAAGACAAGGTTTCAGTGGTGTTTTTTCCCATGAAAATTGTCTGCCTTTAATTGCTTTGATAAGTCAGAGAATTTACTCAAAGAAACAAATAAACTCACCACAAGTATATTCTTTGAAATAGGACACAAATACTTATACTGGTATAAGAAACTTAATATATCTGACATACTGTTAAAGCAACTTTAAATCCTAATTCTTTATAAAGAGTGAAAATACCAGTGTAACTTGATGCTTGAAGCTAAAACTCTTACCTGTTTCAGTCCTAAGAGCAGCTTGTGAAAGCAAGTCAAGTTTCCTTCCTTGTAGCCATCATTTGAAATTTAAGACTGTCTGGTGTAGTGTTCAGAAATGTACGACTTGCCTCTGCATTAGTTATGTGAGAACATGTAAAACACATAAAGAGCTTTAGTAGACTTAAAAAAATTAACCAGATTTGCTTTAGCTTTAGATCACACGTAGCTGTCCACATGAATATTTTCTCCTTCTAGTTTGTTGACAGACTGTATTTTTGCTGTGAAAACTACTTCTGGAACTCAATAAATATTCGTTCTTGAACTGCTTAAGTAGCTGGTGACACTCCTCAGATGAGCTTATACTAAGCTTACCAGATATCTCAACTCCTCTTTATTGGTGTACTTTCATCTTAATTTTGGTTACCCAGCTTTCATCTTCACCTTTTTTAAATCTCCACGTGAAAGAAAAGTCTAGTGCCATAAATATGTCTGTTCTTCATGTAGAAATTTATAATAGCAATAAACTAACTTGCATTTACAGTCTATTTTATTAGTCTAGATCACCTTGAATTTATACTGCAAAACTCATTATAAATATTTTGTGAGTTGTAGGTTGTTATAAATGTTCAGTGATGCTTTGAACCACAAGAACCTTGTGATGCAAAGCAACAGCTTTTTGAGTAAGGTTTAGAAGTGAGATACTTGCATAACTAATGATTTTTGTTGAGAGTTCAAACCTATAGCTAGTGTTTCAAATAACATTCTAAAGGAAAGAAACATTGTAGGTTTGTGTTTGAAAAGGAGTAGAAGATCTTAAGGTTTTGATATGCACCACAGACACAAATTAATTTTTTCTTAATTTTAGACTTAATTTTTTCTTGAGTTAGTATAATTGCATATTCTTGTTCTGCTTAAATGTATCTGTGCAAAGCTTTCTGTAAGCCTCATCTTCTGTGGTAGTAGAATAAAACCCCTTGAGAGGAGGGACGCTCTGTAGACAGGCCGTACAGATCAGGATTTTTTTTTGTAGTTTATTACGTGATATGTGATGTAGGTAGTGGGTCTTGAACAAAGATACTAGTGTAGGTCTTCATTTTCACGTTAGTTTGTTTTGCAGGACCATACCAACACACTTCCTCCTCTTCATTCCTATCTGTTTCCTAGCTCAAGAGGCACAAATAACAGAGTACTTCAGTCTCCAAAATACATGTGTCTGTTCTAGCCTGTTCTTTTGGCAGCTAGGATTGGAGGGCCTAAAGCTGTCAAAGAGGTTGACGGAATTCTCCTGTCACATCCCAAATAAGAATTCTAATTAATGGCTAGGAAATGGCTTTCAGCATTGCTAAGAGCATCTCTTCTAAGCTGTGTTTTGGAGATGCTAATTCCAAAAAGATTCAGAAACTGTTGTTTTCAGTGGTATTTTGTTGTGTTCCTTTATAAAAATATTTTATCCACAGGTGCTCACAGAGTGAACAAAGTTCCTGTGTAGTGTCTGTAAAAGCCTTCATTTGCACAGCTGTTTCCCTAGCAGATGAGATGCTTGTGATGTATTATTCCTAAATAGTTGCTGTTTTAATATAATCTGTTTCAGTTTTTCCTTTCACTTGCTCATCAGTTACTGAATACCATCTTTTGATGCTGTATCGGAAGGTACATTAAATGTACTTAATAGTAGGACAGATTAAATACAAGATGAGATCACACAAGCTTTTTTGCTCTTGATTACTTCTTAGAGGTGGTTTTTCATGTTACCTATTGGAAAGATGTATGATTTGTAACTGTCATGGTACTTTTTAACATCTGATACCAGATGCCAAATCAGTCCTACAGATAGTAGTAAATAACTTCAGAGAAGAGCTTGGTTGAGAAAGTTTTTTCTGTCTAGATCTTCTTTTTTTCTTCTTGACATCCTTCTGAGTTTTGTATATATGTGGGTGGTATTTGTTATTATAGAAAATTAATCTGTTACACATGATGGATTATTTTATTCTACATAAACAAAAGGTACTCTAAGTTCTTTTTGATCCATTAATTTCCTTTACTTCTTCTGTTAGCTGAAATTATCTAATTATGGCACTGATAGCATTTAAAGGGATACATCTTAGGTAGTAGCAGAAGATTAATGCTTCTTTCTTTGAAGAGACTCTAATTTTAAACTTTTAATCTAAGGGAGAAGTTCTTCAAGTACATATTCACCTACAGAGTCTTGTATGCTGGCATAACTAACATAATGTCTTTTGACTTTTTTTTTTTTCCTGTTGAAAGAGAAATGTGGAGATTTGAGACTAATATTTTTCCAGTAAAATACAGAATTACTTATTTCCCTTATTCTCTAGCGCAGTGAAACTAAAAATTGACAGAGCTATTTAAATAACTTATTTGGATCTTTTTAGCTAAGGTTTTGGCAAGGGCTGTCATAAACCTATGTGAGCGCTGGATGTGAATATATGATATGCTGAAGTGCTGGTATAGGGTGAAAAAAATAGGGCTGCATGGGGTAAGAAGAGTACCTTTGTTAGTTAAGGGGGGGGAAATGAACATAGTTTGGAAGTTGTTGAAATGAGGGATGTGTAAGTGTAAGGAACTTCTACTGTTGTTGAGGATGAGTAGAACTTGTGGACTTGATAGGATGTTTACAAAGGCATTAAATGATGATATCTAGCCTGCCTTAGAAAATGTGGGTTATAACACGTTTGCATGCTGTTGATTCTCTTCCAATTTTTTTTCTGTGTTTCTATAAGCTTCATTGAGTTTTAGGGAAAGTACACTTAAAAAATTACTGCCTTGATGGGCAGGGGAGAGCAGTGAATATCTTGTCTTTAGCGAGTCTTTATTTGATACATTCTTCTGTAACATTATTGCAGTAGAAACTAAATGGACGCAGAGGTGGAAGGAAAGCTGGCAGAAGTGTCAGGAGGTTCAACAGTAGCAACAGGAAGTCCAACTGGATGCAAGCTATAAACAGTGTGCTGTAGAAAACAGTACTGGTCCCAGTGCTTTTTAACGTATCCTTAATGACATGGGTGTAATGGCTGAGCACATCTTCTGCAAATTCGGAGGTAATACAAAACTCCCAAGCAGCTGATATACTGGATGGTTGTGCAGCTGTTCAGAGGGGCCTCAACAGACTGGAAAAATAGGCCTGTGATTCCTATAAAGGAACTTCAAAAAGGCTTTAAAAATGTTTTGCAAGGTCTTCTGCCTTTACAAGTGCTGGAATAGGGTCCCCAGGGAGGTGGTTGAGTCACTATCTCTAGATATGTTTAAAAACCATTTAGATGTGGTGCCCAGGGACATGATTTAGCAGAGGGTTGTTAGTTAGGATAGTATGGTTAGGTTGTGGTTAGACTCGATGATCTTTAAGGTCTTTTCCAACCTGAGTGATTCTGTGATTCTGTACAGCAAAGCTGCACAGCAGCAGTGTCCTGGACTGTATTAGGCAACAGTGGTAGCAGGTCAAGGGATTGTGGCACTGATGAGATGTATCTGAAGTGTAGAGTTCATTTATGGCCTTATAGTGAGGAAAAGAGATTATTCTATTGGGGTGAGTACAGTGATGGATTGCAAAGATAATTTGGGGCTTCAAGCATCTATCATTCAAGGATGGCTTAGGAACTATGGTAGTTTAGAGAAGGCACAAGCAGTTGGTATGTACAAGAGGGAGCAAAGACAAAACCAGACCTCTGGGTACAAAACTGAAACAGGAAATTCCATTTAAATATGAGAAACTTTTTGTTGTGAGGATGATCAAAGCTGGAATAGATTGAGAGGGATTGTGAAGTGTGTCTTTGTTGATGCTCATAAGCTGACTGCACTTGTCTTGTGCAACCTGCAGTCAGTTAATGTACTTTGAGACTGTACAATTTCCAGAGTCCTTCAGCCATGCTCTTTGGCTCTGAATAGAAGATTTTGGCAGGTGAGAATGTTATTGGAGAGGCAAAGAATTGGGACATTGGTGAGAAGGCAGGTAGAATGGCAGCTTCACTGTGTCTTGGGAAATAGCAGCTAAGCAGAGAGACTTATCCTTTTCTTCATTTCACTATGCTTCCTGAAGTACTGGCTTCAGTTGCCTAAAAAGAAAGGGAAAACTAACTCTGTAACTTCACTGATCTTATTGTATAAATCTCAGTTTGTAAACTTGCTTTGGTGAAACAAACAAAGGCACACTTCATTCAGTTTGGAATGAAACACCAAATCAAACAAAATAAAGGTAAGTTATACCATATGAAAACAAGTAACTAAGATAAATAGTGCTTTTGTTATCTGACTGCTTGAAAAACAGGTTCCTATTTTTTAATGTTTGATGTGCTTAAAGATCTCGTGCTTGTAACATGCTTTTGTCTTTGCCTTGATTTTTTGAGATATTAGAAATATTGTGTCACGGCTTAGCAGTTTACAAAGAACTACTGTATGCACAAGCATTTCATCTATTAGTGCCTCTGCAAAATTGATATTCTTTTTGTTAGTACCAACAATTTCAAAATTAGTCTTGTGTTCTTCTATGCAGCTCACTAAGTCTCATCGACAAGGTCACATGGTGAAAGTGGACTGGCTGGACAGACTGACCTTTAGAGAAATAGAAATGATCAACGAGGTAGGTCATTTTACATCAGAGTTGCACTTTTTTTTTTTTTTTTTTTTTCAGATCTTGCTAATGTGGACTGTTCACTTGGGAGACAAACTTGTCTTGTTTTTCATCAACTGATATGATGGTGTATACGATAAAAGAAAAAATAATTCTTTGCACTTCTAATTTGAACTTGACATGGGCAGTTAATAAATAGAAAATTATCTTAGTTGTCAACTTCAAGTGACTTATACTTATTAATAATTTGTGATAGCTTGGAACAAATGTTTAAGGGTTTGGTTAACTTAATTCTAGGATTTGTATTGTGATGGGAAGCTTATTTGGCCATACAGGCTGTTCCTTGGCTTTTGACCTATTCAGCTTTATTGTTTTTGATTAAGGTTTGAGTGAATTTAAAATGCAATAACAAACAAGATAGACCTCTAAATAACTACGGCACCTGAATGTGGTGTTACACGCTCAGTGAGTAAAATCACTAACTGATTATTCTCATCTTGCACAACAAAACTCCTTTGTTTTCTGTTTTGTGCTCCGAGACTTGCATTAAGACATCTGAGACTCAGATTCCTTTGCAATATATGTATATATATAACCATTTACTAGTCTTTATGAGATTTCAATGCATCCCACATTAGAAATGGATATTGTTTTGCTTTCTCTCTGTTACAATACCTAAAATTCAGCATCCTTTATTGCTAGACCTACTACTTAAGTATAGAATGCCTTTGCCTGTGCTGGCAAGTCCAACTTAATATCGATACATTAAATGAGCTTGAGTTGCTTGCTCTTAAAGGTTCTACTTTTTTAAAATAAAATATATGATGAAGATTACATATAATTTCTTTATTCTTTCCTATCAAAATTTTAAAATTCTAAACACTTACTAAATAAAGATTTGAAAAATACATACATGAGCAAATCTTTTTCTGAAAGTGAACGAGCAGCAAATCTAACCTTAGTCCAAGTTTTATTTGTTCCTTTCATTGTTCCATCTAAAATGTGATCTTTTTTCATGTCTTCTTGATTTTGACTGACATGCATAATTATATGTAAGCATTTAAAAAAACGCAAACAACTGGTTATTTTTTGCTGCTTTTTTGCTAACCTTTAGGTTCACAATTGCAAGCCACTGATGAAAACTGTGTATTTTGTTTACTTCTGAATGTTAATTGTGATTGTGTAGGGATGTAAAGAAGCAAGCATGTCAGGAAAGGTCTCAAATAGTGTGATGAAATGATTAACTTAATAATTGTTTCAACAACTGATAATCTCATTAGTTATGGCACAAAGAAAGAGTAATTGCTGTGCTGAGAATGCTGAAGATATGATACACATCTGTGGTGGTTCTCTTCTCAGAGGGAAAAACGAAGTTCTAATTTTATGTACCTGATGATTGAATTCCGTTGCGTCAAGAGTGATGATAAAGAATATGGAATAGTTTACTACGAAAAGGTATGTGCCTTGCAGACTTTACGGTTGTCTTTAAAAAGCAGCGTGTGCACCTTAAATGGATTTTTTTTTTTTTCCACTGAGGTGAAATATTCTGCTGCAGGATAGCAGCAGGCATCTGTCAGTGGCAGCTGTTTATGTACATACAAATCAAATGGTATAGATGCAATGAGATTACAGAAGTCAATCATTCATGCAACAGTTGAAGATTACAGGAATTTCTAAATGTGAGTGATTAAAAAGTTTTTGATTTATTGTTCCTTCAGTCATCCAGCGGTGCTTTCAATGTGCATGTAGATAAAATTGGCTCTCATCAAGAAGAGATATACCTGCGTTGACTGGTAATTTTATAAAAGATAAGTTATTAAAAACTTGGCACAGGTGCTCTCCTTTTGAATATTTGCTTGAAAATGAACAAGTAGGTTTACCCTTTAATGCTAAAAATATTTTGAAAGTAAATTTAGCAGAAAACTTCTGGATTGAAATATCTTTCATCTTTTCTTTCTGTTTACAAAACAGATCTCCGGTGTAGTAACTGATATTGGTGACTTTATTATCGTTCTTGCAAAGAAAAATTATATGTAGGTATAGATAACAAGATACCATTCTCTAAACAGTATCCCTGAATACTTTCAATTTATGTAGAGAAATTTTTCAGTGTCATTAATTTCTTGCTTTTCAAGTTTTTTTATTCTGTAGTATCCAGAAAAATATCTTTAAAAGTAGGTGTTTAAAAAGATAAATGCATAAGATCATAGTGAGACATTTGAGAAGTGACAGCAGGATTGTGAGTTCAAATTTAGGGGAAGAGAGGATTGACAGTGATAGGCAGCATTGGCGTTTTACTCCAAGGACTGGAGCATCTTCCCTGTGAGCACAGGCTGAGAGAGCTGGGGCTCTTCGGCCTTGAGAGGAGAGGGCTCTGACCTTTAGTGGTCCAGTACCTGAAGGGGCCTACTGGAAAGTGGGGGGAAGGACTTTTTGGAAAGGTATATAGTGATAGGATGAGAGGAAAAAGCTTTAAACTGGAAGAGAGTAGACTTAGACTAGATATCAGAAGGAAATTCTTTACTGTGAGGATGGTGAGGCACTGGAACAGGTTGCCTAGAGAGACTGCTTATGGCCCCTTTCTGGAGGCGTCCATGGCCAGGGTGGATGAGATTTATTTTTTTTCTGGAGAGCACAATGGAACCACAATCAAAACATTGAAACACTAACAATTGTTCTTGCGCTAGGTTAAGATCCTAAATCAGATTGTTCTGTACTTGTCATAGGTACATCGTTAACACAGCTTTGTATTGACTTGGCTTTTTTAGTTTTGTAGTTGAATGTGATGTTCCTAAAAATGGTTTCTCTCTCTCTACCTCCAGAAATGTACTGTTATGGCTTATTTATGTGCACTATTTTTTGTTCAGTCATTGTTATGATTTTACAAGTATCAAAAGTGAGGGAAGAAGACTCAGACTTTAAACATGCATCTGTTTCTTTGCCGATTTTTCTGAAATATATTAGAAATGCACAGAACAAAATAACTATAGATTGTCTGGTTTTTGGAAATGATGTATTTGGTTGTATAATAGTATATATCAAAGCTCAAACTGCAGTTACTTGTAGGAGTTTGTTACTATAAAGTAGCTTTTCAACACATTATTGACCTCTTTCCTGGCAGCAGTAGGAAAGAGTACATAAATTAGTGCCTGTCTTCTCAGTTTTTTCATACCTTCAATTACAGCATATAGTATACATATCCAGTATATTGAAACTAGGTTCTGTTGTCACTTGTCTCTGACCGATAGGCAAAGTGGAGATTACTTGTCAGAATTTTGTTGATGAATTTGTTTACTGCACTGTTAAAGAATCTCAATTCTAGCATCCCCTGCTTGACTCAACCTTCAAGTACAGTGGAGTAAGGTAGCAGTGATCGTTTTCATGTTCTCTCTTAATTTTAGTACATTTGTGATGGGAAGGTTAACAGTCTATTAGTAACAATAGCATCACTTCTGATTCTCCACTTCGGGAAAATTCAGTGTGATTTTTTCCAAATGCAAATAACAACTTTTTTCTTCAGTACATATAACCTTGTGGTGGTTTCAAATGAAACCTTTGTTTAAATAAATTGATTGCACTAAAGCATGCAATTTAAAAAAAAAAAACAAAAACAAAAACAAAAACAAAACTTCATTATCTGTGAAAGCTGTTTTCATGGCTTGAAAGATGATGGTAGTATAGCGTAAGGTTAATAGACCTTACTTATTGGTGTTGTGAAACCTCATTACACGAGGATCATCAGGAAGGATATTTTTGAAAGCATGCACCTGATCAAATTCAAGTGCTAATTTAGGTTTCACTCTCAGACACTGATATAGTTTAGTAAGTTTGTATGATAAGGGTAATAGTGAGCCACATGGTGTTTTCAAGGTATGACACGGAATTAGAACCAAGTGCTAAGTAATTGAAGGCATAGAAAACAGCTGACTTCCTTCACAGGAAGACTAACTGATAAAGTAGTCTGTTCTGGATAGTAACTTGGCCCATGTATGCTTTTGCAAAACGTGATTCAGCAGCAAGATCGAACTTACAGTTTAGGTTTAAACCAGAGTTTTCCTGGTACATGAGCAGAATAGCCAGAACTCTTCAGCATTATGTATTTGAGAGGAGGTACTTAAAGGTGTCATTGTAGGTCTTCAGGGATTTAAGAGGTAGTGTGTTAGAAATAAAATCTAGTTTCGCAATTCGAAGACATTGTGAACATTATGACATTGGTCACTGGAAAGTATGGTGCCTTTTTAAAATCCTGTTTTGTGCATACGTAAACTTTAGTCAGTTGTAATTCTCATCCTTGTAACTAATCACTGTGGTAGGCTTTTCATTGTGGAGTCCAATTTTTACATGTCTAAAAGCTTTGTCAGAATTTGCAGCTGCCTATCTTATCTGAAAGTTTTCAGAGAGGAAGATGTAATAGTATGAGCATTATTACTGCCCATCCCCGGGGAATCCACCTGGATCTCAATGTTACAAATGCTTCAGCAGGAGTTTTGAACATCTGTTAGTTGCTATTATATACACTGCTGAGTCAGGTTTTTCTGCATTGATTTATGTAAGGGGTCCACACTAAGTGGGGTGTTATTTGTCACTGGGGTATTTGTATTTCTGTATTACTTTATGAGAGCCACATCTGATTGCAATCTTTTTACGATTCCGATTAGAAACATAACTGATGAGATGATAGAACTTGATCTCTGATTATTTATTGTCAAATTTTATTTTTGATGGATTTTCCTGCCAAAGCATGACTCATTAATATTTCATTGTTCTTCCCTAATATCAGTAACTCGTGATCTGAAAGTTGCTTCCAGTGTTGTGACAAAAGTTTTAGTACAGTGGGAATGCTGGTCTGTCAGTCTAGCTCCTACTCTATTCATTTCCTGTTACACTGACACAGAAGTGTTTAGCTATAATGGAGCTACTTCAGAATTACTATTTTCATAATATGTAGATAATGCTAAGTACATTGTTTAGGGGATGTTCTTTTAAAATAAAATGTAAACAAATGCCCTATTAAGTGTTAGTATGTATTCTTTTTAGAAATCTCATGGGAAGAGAAATTTTGTTTACGTTCTCGGATCATCTGTCACGGTCAGATTTTGGATGCATGCTAACTTTGACTAGAAGGGATGTATATGTGGTTAATGCCATTACTTTTCAAATTCAGAAAGGTATAGGACACCAGTAAATGTGGAAGTGTCTTGAAAGTGCTTATTTTAGTAATAGTCAGCAACATATGAATTTACATAGTTTTAAAAAGTATTTCCCATGAAAGAGTGTTAGAAATATTAATTTTTGTTTCTTGTTGGTGTCAGTTAGGTAATTTTCTCCCCTTGATACAAGTTCCTCATCTCTTTGAAAGTTAATTCTGAAAAAAAAACATAAGGTATATAAAGAATCAGATTACTGAGGGAAGTGCTGATATAGAAAAAATGTATATTCTTGGTTGATCTGAAATGCCCATTTCTCTTAAAATGAAACTGAACCTACCTTAACTAAAGTGCGTAGCTTTTAGATTTATGTGTTACACTTGAAAATCCAGTGAAGCTTTATTTTTCTCAGGTAATGCTGCACATCTTTACCAGGTCTACCAGTTCTTTCCTCTCTGTATCCCTGATGCCTCTGTAAATTGTGGAGAGTCAACAGTAAAGATAGAAAAAAGAAAGTGATGAAAACAGTGGGAAAATTGATTGTTAGCAGTAGCCTTTTGATTAAACCCTTGGCTGAATTTTTAAATGTAAAAATGTAGATTAGGAAATAATTCCAGTAGGTGTTTTTAGTCCCTGCTTATCTTTGAAAATGTGGATAAACGTTTAATTCAGTCTTTGGAAGTTCTGCCGTTATTACTTCTGTCCTGTTTGATCATCCTGACATGAGATATTTCTGTTAGGATTCATTATTCTGATCTGCTACATACTAACTGAGAAGAGACTTATTGAAGTATCACTTATTATACTGACTCTTTTTGTGTATTATTTTTTTCTTTTTCTTTTTTTTTTTTTTTTTGGTCTTAAATATTTTTTAGGTCATGTGAATTAATACTAGGTTCCACTTCTGTAGTTAAAAAAAAAAAAAAAAAGAAAAACTAAACTGTTGGACATTAATAAAAAGGAAGACAATTACTGGATTTGATCTAATGGTGGTGGGCTTAATTTTTACCTTCTGATGGGTTCAAAGAAAATATTTTGCTTCTCCTATGTTATTTATGGAGCCACAGATTTCCCTAAGTTAAACTGTCTGACTGCTGTCGTTCTGCTCAGAACAGCGCAGCGTAAACTTCCACAAGAGACTGTGATGTAGACTGTGATGTTATATATCTATTGTGATTTGGAATCAACAATAGATAGATATATATATATATATACATATATGTATGTTTAAATTTGACTGTTTCAAGGAGCCTTAGTTGCTGAAATATTCTCAAGTAATTTCTGAAATGTGGCTGCTGTTTTTTAGCAAAGGACTTGCTTTCTGTTGGGGATAGAGGTCCTGCTTTGTTCTATTTTTTTGCTTCCAGAGGATGTGTATAATGATAGCATCAAATTTCTCTACTCACCTGTGTGCTATCGTGATGAAGAGCTGCCGGGATCTATTTCACTGGATGAACTTCAACCTATGTTGTGACCATGCTTATCAGGAAAAAACAGATAAAAAATACATGTATCTTTTCTCCTTCAGGCCCATCAAAACTGCTGGGTGTAGTTACATCATTTTTTTCTCTTAAATATGATATGCTGTATGTTAATAAAAAAGCAATATGCTAATATGGCATTGCTTTAGAATTAGAAATATTAAATACACTTTTAACTCTTTCAGGATGGTGATGAGTCATCTCCAGTTTTAACAAGTTCTGAAATTGTTAAGATTCCAGATCCACAAATGTCTATGGTAAGCATTATTCTACGTAATACATTCTGTAACACAGTCTTATTGCTGAGAGGTTTCCACACATGGAGGGGAAAGCTTGTCTGTATTCCTACTGTCAGTAGTTCAGAGTCCTGTGGGAAAGATGTATTTGTCCAGTTGAGAAGTATGTTGGTGTGATTTTTAGTACGTTTTTATTGCTTCTGCTAGATTTTAAATACAGCGACTTATTTAATGCTTACAATGAGTTTCTTCCTTACTATACTTAATGTACTTTCTTCTGAGATGTGGGGAAGCAGATTAGGGGTACTGCTGGTAGAAGAGAGGGTGGGAAAATTAGACAAGAAGGAGCTGAAGAAGACAAAGGAATTTTTGAAGAAGGTGTAGTAACTCTTGGTCACTTCGTCTGTTAAAATGTTTTTTTCCCTACACTCTTTTGTATGTTGTTTTTCATGTAGACAGTGCCTAAATACAATTCTAGAAAAGATTTCCATTATTGTGGATGCCAATTCAGTGGGACTGGTATTGGCAGCTTTGGGAACCTTAATGTAAGTGGGCTTCTACTGGCAACACTGTTTGAGCACTGTGTAATCTAACACTGCAAGAGCAAGTCTGACAATGCTGAAAACTGCCTTGGCTGCTGAAATCTTGTTGACACCGTGGCTCTTTTTGTGGCTCCTACTGTTGCTAACATGGTATTAACAGTGGGAAAACTTTTTGAGAATGTTTTTGTTGCATACAAAGCTTCATACTGCAAACATCCTACAAATGTTTAGAAAGCAGCTAGCACGTTTGAGTGCTGTCTAAATCACGGGTGTGTTGACTGAAACACTTGCATTTTGCAGCAATTCACCAAAAGGCAAAATAAGGCTTGTAAGTTGTGTGAAGTACAATAAATACATAAAAATAAATTCAAATCCCTACAGCCTTCTTCTCTTTTACGGGGTTAAAGGGCATATTGTTGAAGGAATATCTAGTAAAAACTGCAGTGATGACAAAAAACAATCCAGAAGATGCTGTATTTTTTAGATGTGAATTTTAATTGTCATGCATTATTCAACATGCTGGAGAGTTTTTGCTAGGTGGTTTCAATACTAATTTTCTCTAGAGTTGAAGTATTTATGTATATTGACTTACCCTCTGTGTTTAGGAGAACTTAGTAGAAAGCAAACATCACAAGCTTGCTCGAAGTTTAAGAAGTGGACCTTCTGATCATGATCTGAAGCCCAATGCGGCTACTCGAGATCAGCTTAATGTAAGTCAATCATATCATGATTAAATTCAAAGTTATTTTATGTTGTTCACTATTAATATGTGTTGAGAATTTAAATGAAATGTTTAATTTTGAAAAAAATCATCAATGAAGAAAAATCAGTAGGTGTGTCCCACAAGTAATTAGGTGAGTCCAAGTCAGAAATAAACAGAAATACATTCAGCTTTGTAATTTTATCTTTTAAGAAAAACGTATTACTTCTGTTTTGAGGGTTTCATAACACATGTTGTGCACATACCTCGCTGTTGATGGGAGTTGTAACTGCTTCTGTTTGCCTGCATTGCCGGTTCCTTCAACCTTGTAACTAAGAAGCATCACCGTGACAACATGAGGACTTTATGTTGTTGAAAACTTTTTTTTTCCTACCTATTTTTGTGTCATCAGTGTTTTGTTTCATCACAGTATATTCCGTTAACTTAGTGCTTATGCATGCTCATGTTTTTTGAACTGACTTTCTATTTGTCTAATAGATCATTGTGAGTTACCCACCAACAAAACAGCTAACATACGAGGAACAGGATCTAGTTTGGAAATTCAGATATTACCTTACTAACCAGGAGAAGGTAAGCTGAAGTACTTGAGAGGGTTATTAGTGCAATCAATGTTTCATCTGACACTGCTTTTACTGTTCTTCCCTTGAAGATACAGACTTTTAAGTGTCTTAGTAGCTAATTAAGACGATTTTAACTTTCTCTGAAGTCACTGATTTTAAAAATCAAAGTCTCTTTAAATCATAGAATCTAGCTTTTATTGCAGTAGTTTTTGTATAAAGCCAGAATGACAGTTTAAAGTGCTAGTGGTGATATTTTTATTTTCTTTGTCAGCAAAGAGAAATAAATAGAAATAGCTTGTCCATCCCTTTTTAGTAAAGAGTTAATATTATGTACTACCAGAATATATAGCAGCACACCAAAAAAACAAAGTGCATTAAATAAATAGCAATCTAATGGTGACTACTTTTATGTATTGATGATGGTGGTAGAGCAGTAACCAATGACTTCACTTTTTACTTAAAGATAGCTCCAGATTTTCAAGATGTATTAAAACAGTTCCACGCTATATTGTCATATGTCAGTACATCTTCTTGGATCTGTGCTCATGTAAATATAGTTCAAATCTAGACATTAATTCTTAAATAGATTTGTTTGATCTTTCTTTCCAGGCCTTGACAAAATTCTTGAAATGTGTTAACTGGGACCTTCCACAAGAGGCAAAGCAAGCGCTGGAGCTACTGGGCAAGTGGAAACCAATGGATGTGGAGGACTCCTTAGAACTTCTATCATCTCACTTCACAAATCCAACAGTTCGACGATATGCTGTTGCTAGACTTCAGCAGGCTGATGATGAGGTATTCACTGTTCTCTCATCTCAGAACGTGGAGCACAGAGGATTTTTAGCAGGTGCTTCTTACCTTCAAAGACGTTTAAGTAAATAATAGTGATGGAAATGCTGTTGTTGGGCTCTTTTTGGAAGGAAATTCACAGTATTGGTAATTGTATTAGTGTGAACAGTCAGTGGTAGTTTTTTTTTTTCTCCAAGTTGAAACAAGTGTTCTCCCCTCAAACCCATTGTAAATTTTGAACGTTAACATTCATAGAAGTAAACTAAAAGGTTTCCAGCTGCCTTGGATGTTAAAGCAGTACATCATCATATACTTTATGAAGAAAATGAGTAGATAAACATCTGTAGAAAAAAGGTATTTCCAATTTTATATTGATTAGAGTGATGAGCTGTGAATTGTAAGTCAAGCTTTATAGATGCTGGTCAGTTTAAATTGTAATTATTTACATTCAACAGTGAAAAATAAAATACTGTGAATATACTATTGGAGATCTCAAATTCTTGGTAATCAGTTGGAATTAAAATTGGGAATGCTCTCTTCTGTAATCTTAGAAATCCCTCTTCAGTTTCCAAGGTTGTACTGCTTTGTCTGTGAAGTGTACTTTTCACAAAATGTTTAAATCCTACTCAGAAAACTGAGTAGTAGAGAAAACGAATTATGAAGAGCTAGTAATTAAAATTCTATGTTTTAGTCATACATCAGATGCACTTATTCATTACTAAGGATAAAAGAAAAAAAAAAACTGTACAGAAAAGAGGAGGAAAGATTGTTTCTTGGTACTGTGGTCCAGATTTTGTTTCATTCCTAGAAGCTGTGAACTAAAATGTATTTTGTGAACACTCGAAGCAAGTAGGGCAGCTTAAGTGTGCTTTAAAAGCATAATAATAATTAATACTTTTACTATACATAATAATAATTAAATTAAATATTTAATTTAAAAATAATTTAAAATACCCTGAAAGAATTAGTTAATTAACACTTTGTGTAACGAAGAAGTAGTGATGTAGTAACTCTTACCTTTTGGGAGTCTGAGTCCACATCCTACACCAGTTCTTCTGTTGTGTATTGCTGTTGAAATACTATTCCATTTTACTGACCAAGTTTTTCTGTTCTTTTCTAGATTCTGAAATCTAGGCAGCTTTGACTGATCCTGTGAATTAATTTTCTTTTCTTTTTTTTTCCCCCTTCATGAGGATTTACTAATGTACCTACTGCAGCTAGTCCAGGCATTGAAATATGAAAACTTTGATGACATAAAAAATGGACTGGAACCTAGCAAGAGGGATAGTCAAGGTTCAATGTCAGAAAGCATGACAACATCTGGAACTAATGGTACAGAAATAGACAGGTAAAAAGCTAAGATTTTCAATAAAAAGAATTTTGAAAGAATTTGCAGGGAGAATCCAGTGAACGTGGAGGAGCTGCTGGGGGCATACATTCTATTAATTGCAGTCCAAGAGTAGGGCTGAACATGTCATTAAGTCACAAACTAATTTGTTTAACAGACAAATTAACAGACAAATCTCAAGTTTTCCACTTGTGTCACTAATGTATACTCTCCATATTATAAATATACTCCTTTTCACTGATCTTACTGCAGATCTGTAAAGTAAATATACTGGGATGCGTGCTGCAGTGACACTTAGACATTAATAGAGGACTTTGATTACTTCCTTTTACTTAGGTGAATTTACTGTATAATAATTTTACTTAGCAAACACTGGATTTGTCTACTGCATGTGATTGCATTCCAGATTTGAGGGTTTGCAGGTGTTGTGTTTTAGCAACTTCATCAAAAACATTTTTAAAAAGCTTATACTGAAAACATGAATTTGCTAAATTCTTGTGGTTGTCTGTTTATTTTTTATGGAAGCTGAAAGAAAACAGTAAGATTGATGTGACTGAATGTCCTGCATGACCATAAGTTGTTTAACAACTGGGCACAGATGTTTGATATTTTCAGGAGCAGTAGTGATTAAAGCTGCCATTCCATTTGTTCTGGAACAGAATTTTGATTATTTACTTGCTAGTAAATGTAAAGAATTTATATAGAAAATACTTCCTTTACAATTTTCTGAGTTTATTGTTTTGTGGAAGTCAAATGCATTGCTACTTCCTTGCACATTTCCTGTTCCCCAAGAAAGAACTTTAAATCATGGCAATTACATGCTCTCCTTTGTGTAGTTCCCAGATCATGACTCCTATTCCATCTGTCTCCTCACCACCTCTAACTTCAAAAATGAAGGAACCTGCAGACAATGAGAACCTTGATGTAAGTCAAGTGTTTTATGTTGCAATTGTGATGTTTGAAGCTTTGTTGTAGACTTTCTGCTTTTCTGTGTGTGTGTGTGTGTGTGTGTTTGGATTTTTCTTTTGTACTTTGCAGAATACTTAAATGTTCTAATAATATAAACATGAATTAAATACAAAAACAAACAAACAAAGCAGCAGCTTATGTGAGTTTCTGGTTACATTAGTCCAAGTCTGGAGGGAGCCGAGCATTGAATTGGTCAGGATAGCAAATGACTCTTTTAAGTATAAGACAACTGCAATGACTATACATGCTGATTAGATACTGACAATCATGTGATTGTGTTTGAGCTGTACTGAAGCTCTGTTTATAATGGAAAACAGTTATCCAAATGCTTTTAATATCTGCAGTGTGTTCCTCCTTTAGCCAAGCTGGCATTTTTTCTTCCTTATGAGCCTAAGGACACTATGCTGATTTATATCCATCAAGGATTTTGCTCTTCTGTTTAAAGTAGGAATTGATCAACAAAAATGGGACTACAAGGAGGGAAAGGTAGTGAAAACAATTTGGGGAAATTTAATTTTTTCCTGATGTATAGTTGGTTGATATCTGAACAAAAATTCCAGATTTCACAAATCCTTTTCACAAATTTGTCTTTTTGGGTCTCAGAACTGAATAGAAAATAATCCTCAAATGAAGCATATGAACAAGGATATGCAGATTTTTTCTTGGACTATTATAGCTTGGATAAGTAGCTAAATGCTCAGTGAACTCTACAGATTCATTCATTAGAATGAAGACTGAGAACATATTGATGAGCGTTAGTTCTTGATGCAAACTGGGTAGCAAATCTACCACCTTAGGCTTGAATCTCACGCTTGGAAAATTGCATAGGAGGCAAGTGTAAAGCATTTTACATAAAAAGTTAATACTGAAGATCTTTAGTTGGTAAATATGCTACTTCAGTAGGCTTTTTTTACTTACAGCTTACTGCTCAGATTGTTCAAAGTAAAAATTAAAAATAACTTCATTGTAGGATGAGTTGGGTTCAACCTTTAGAAGGGAAGGGATCTCTTAAGTCTGTGCATTATTTGTTATTTTTCCTTAACTAAATTTTACTGATGCATTCAGAATTCTTTTGTTATGTAATTCTACTTTTCTTAAATCCCTCACAGCAAGATCTTTGTACATTCTTGATATCACGAGCATGCAAAAATTCTACGTTGGCAAACTACTTATACTGGTATGTAGTAAACTGTGTTTCAGAGTGTAATTGAAATCCCGGAGGGATGTGAAGGAAAAGATAACTTGTTTTGAACTTGAGAGTCTCTGTTGCTGTCAGGATGAAGTGGTGCATTTGAAACAACATATATCTGAACACAGTATTCAGTAAGGGGCATGTACACAAACAGTAGGTACAGCATTTAAGAAAAAAATACTGAAACCAGACATTTTTACGTTGTCATACGATTTGTATATGGTGGTAGGTAAGAAAGCTCATCTTCTGCAATGAGTAAAGTTTCTCAAACAAGAGTGAACTTCACAAAGGTTCATAAAGCACTAATTTTTTTTGTGCTAACATAATTATTTTAGATTTGATTTGTGCCTATGTTGTGATCACAAACAAAAAGTCATTGTAGATGTATACTTTCTTATGGGATAAATTTAGTTATGAATTGTTCATCTAGATAATGAAGAGGTAAGATCTTGTCTCACTAAAGCAATTCAAGAGCTAAACTAAATTCTTAAACTAGTCATCTGGGTTTCTGATGTACCTAATGGAATAATCATTTGCAGATGTAGCGTACAGCTCTATTTTAATATTAAGACAGGATAATTCACAAGTGTGTATATGTTTCTGTGTGCACAGATGTACACAAGGCACGCATTTTATAGTGGAGAACATTGTACTTCTGATTTTAGCCAAATGTAATGGTTATGATTTCTATTCTTTTAGATGTATTTAATAAATACTTATCGCATTAGCAAGTGCTAATTATAAATTGAGTATTTTGTATAGTAAAAACATGGTGTTTTTAAGTATCGTAACCTCCCCAAGAATGATTTAGTAAATTTCTTTGTTTTATTTTTTCATCACATGTAAATGCCTGGCTTAAGTAGTTCCTTAGCATATGTACTTTTATTGTGCTGGCCGAAATTGATGCTTGTCACCATAAAAAAGATGCAATTAAATTGAAATGGCTAAATTATAGGTATAATGCATTAATGTGGGTGGAAGCCAAATGTTTGACCTAAGTAAACATTCTTCATTAAAACAAATGTTGGTAGATTAGCTAGTTCCTATCATGCTGACATAAGCTGTGCCTTGACATTTTGGCAACATCTCAGCCTCTAGAATGTTTAAGTGGCCAAAGCTCAGAAGTTTTTGTCGCTGGATAGCAAGAACAAAAACAGGAAAAAAAAAAATGCACAAAAAAGTAGAGAAAACACCACAAAGTCAATTTGTTCATTGTTTTCCTTCCAGACATCTCAATTTTTCAGTGACAGAATATAAATGTTGAAGTCACTGTTTGAGCTGATGTAGCCAAAACTCCAGTTGGTTGCTGATCAGCTGCTTGTTTCAGCTATCCAGACACAGTGTGCACCTAAAATAATGGAAAAGTTTATTAGCTGTCGAAAATTAAACCTCCTTGCTCATTCACTTGCTTTAAAGCTCTCCTATCACTGTACTTTAACTGTGCCTACAAAATTCACTGCTTTACTTTTCCCTGTGTGGGCATATGAGACACCTACTCAAGTTTTTTATAATAGTTTTGAGAAGTTGTCTAGTTTTTTGTTTGTTTTAGCAAATGAAGATGATAATTACATATTTCAGTTTATTACATCCAATTTTCCTTTTAAGTTTCATTGCACAGACTGAAGATCTTTGTGTTTATGATCATACCATTGCAATCTAATTTTGTCACTGTAGGAATGTAACAGTGTAAGCCAGTATAAGAAAAAAAGCTTTGGAAGTAACTTCCATTTGGAGAATATGCATTGAATGCTTTGCATATTCCTTAATTTTTATATTTATTTGTAAATAAAAGTAGTCAAATTCAACACATGCAATTTTTAAACGCGGAGTTCTTATGTCAGTGTGAACAAGAAAATTCAAAATTAGTTTATGCAGATAGAAATTTTAAAAAAATAAACTGAAACTACAATGAAATTCTTCTATCAATATGACTTTCTGTACAGATGAGAATCATGGATACCTGTAACTGCTTTTGAACTGATTATATACCTTTCTGACTGCACCTTCTTAGGAGGGAGGAAGTTTGTGTACAGCAAGGGAGTTGTTTTTGACTTGAGCTGTTCGCAGGCAATTTCCTTTCTTCTCCTTTTTAGTTAAGAGTATAAAAAAATAGAGTAAATAGAGTACAGGGTATTTTGTCATTTATGTTCTACCATATTAAAGCTGATCTGAAATCAGTGTAAAACTGAAGTGTGCAGCAACAACAACAAAAACAACCCATATAGTGTGCTTAGCATTCTTGAACATTACCTGAAGTTGTAAAGGACACTGAAAATAGCATTGCTTATTCACAGAAAGCCCCCTACCCATATGAAAAGTCACCTATAGAGGGGAAGAAACACAATGAGTACGTAGTCACTTCAAACACTACTATATTTGAGAAGAGGCTGTTTCATCTCTTTTTTTTTTTTTCTTTCTTTTTTAAATATATATAGTGGGTTTCTTTTTTTTTTCTGGATAAAACTTAGGAAATATTTTCTTAAACAGAAAGGATCTTTTGTGCACAGCAGTGGTTGCTTGTCAGTGCTATGAATAGAAAGAAACACAAAATGTACCAAATTGCTAATTATTATATCAGAGTAAAATACAGACAGTTACAGGACAACCATCTGAAATTATCCTATTTAATTTTGTTCCAATATCATAATTTTAGAAGAACTTGATTTGAAATGTAGAGTTTGCTACTTCAGGATCAGTATGCTTTCTTTTACTTTTGCTGATAGGAAACAGATGGGATTTTTTAATGTATACTTGAATCCAAAGCTTGCATTATGCCTGGACTGTAGAGGTTGGCAGCACTTACAGTGCTTGCTTGGAATATTTTATCATTTCTGTCTTGTCCTGTTTAAGAGACGAGATGTTTGCAGTAGCAAAGCACCTCAGAAATGTTGATAGGCCATTGTAATTCAAGTGGAAGTTTGTAATTATGAATCGGAGAGCTCATCTGTTATCTCATTCAAGAATGAATTTGTTTTCAGGTCCAGACATACAGTACAGGGCTGCACTAACTTGAGGTTTTTTATACTGCAGGTATGTAATTGTGGAATGTGAAGACCAAGACACTCAGCAGAGGGACCCAAAGACTCACGAAATGTACCTAAATGTGATGAGAAGATTTAGTCAAGCTTTGCTAAAGGTAATGCCTTAACACGGTGTTTTTTGTTAGTCATTTTGTAAAAATAATAATAATAATAAAAAAATACATGTCTAGGAAAATGACACTTTGTTGTGTCAGTTATCTAGAAAACTTCCACTTTACTTGAATTTTCAGTGTTTGTGGTAAACTATAAAGAGGCTACCAAAAAAAAGTAAAGGAGAATTATTGAAAATTGTCCTCTTGTCTTATTTCTTGCTTCCATTAGTAACATGCTGATTCTAAAATCCTTTGCCTTGTATAAGCAGTCAGTTATTTCTTTTGCAGTTGAAATTGAGTCAAGTAGCCTGTCCTAAAAACTCAGAAGAAGAGTAGTTCTATTTGCCTTCAGCAGAGAGTTATGTAGGGGAAAAAGCAAAAACAAAATAAAATGTTTTTATGAATTGTAGTGTATAATTTTTTTTTAGTACATACATGGTCTTTCCCAATTTTAATGTGTCTTATGTTTTTTATTTCCATTTTACAAATGCTTTTTGAATCTGACTCTTAGGCTCTGGAGAATGTTCTATGTGCTTGCTCTTACTAACTTGTTGTGTGAATAAGTTTGTCATGCATGATTGTTCACAACTAAAATTATTGATGCAAATCAAAATATGCTGGTAAGTTAAATAATTAATTGTCAGATGCAGTAATTTTGATTGTATTTTACAGAAAATATCTTCTGAATTAAAAAGAAATTGATTTTCGTTCACTTCTTAAAGTCCAAAAGTCTAAGATCACAAGAATAATTTCTAGATGAGATAATTAGGGAACAAAAAGCTAATTTTTTTTTTTTTTTTTTAATTCACTTAGGGTGATAAGTCTGTCAGGGTTATGCGTTCATTACTGGCAGCTCAGCAGACATTTGTGGATCGGCTGGTTCATGTAATGAAAGCAGTGCAGCGTGAAAGTGGAAATCGTAAGAAAAAGGTAAATAAGAGATTGGAAAACTTATCTCTGGGTAGAAATTAACAGCATGAATGTCAGCTTTTAATGAAAAATTCTTAGCACTGAGATGTTACAGGACAGATGTTACACAACTGTTACATAATTTCAGCTAATTTTAAACATAGGAGAATATTAGATGGGTCAAGGTTATAAAGTGCTCTCAAACTTCAAAGGTGGAAAAAAGAGCCCCCTCAGAAAAGTCTCAGGTTAGAATCATAGAATCATAGAATCACTAAGGTTGGAAAAGACCTAAAAGATCACCCAGTCCAACCGTTCACCTATTCCCAATAGCTCCTACTAAACCATGTCCCTCAACGCAACATCCAGTCTTTCCTTGAACACCCCCAGGGTCGGTGATTCCACCACCTCCCTGGGCAGTCCATTCCAGTGCCTGACCACTCTCTGAGAGAAAAAGTTTTTCCTCATGTCTAACCTAAACCTCCTCTAGTACAACTTGTGGCCATGTCTTCGGGTCTTGTTTATTGCCTGGGAGAAGAGGCCAAACCCCTCCTCATCACAACCTCCCTTGTTGTGATGAATAAGGATGAATGAGGAAGTTGTAGAGTGCAATGAGGTCTCCTCTGACCTCCTCTTCTCCAGACTGAACAATCCCAGCTCCCTCAGCCGCTCTCATAAGACTTGTGTTCCAGACCCCTCACCAATTTTGTTGCCCTTCTCAGGACAAGTTCGAGGGCCTCAATGTCTTTTTCGTAGTGAGGGGCCCAAAACTGAACACAGTGCTCAAGGTGCGACCTCACCAGTGCTGAGTACCGGGGGATTAACTTCCTAGTCCTGCTGGCCACAATATTTCTAATGCAGGCCCGGATGCCGTAATTGCAATTTTTCTATAGCATTTCCCAGTCTCACCATTTACTTCTGCTAAACTGGGATTCATCTTCCAAGTTTGCTCTCCAGCAAAGGGTATTGCACACTGTTGGCTCGTGTTCAGCCGAGCATCAACCAACACTCCCAGGTCCCTTTTTTCTCTTCACAGTCTCTTTCCTCTTCACAGTCATAATATGATAGACATCTGATTAGAATGGACAGGTATTTAGATCAAAAGATTTCTCTCAAGTAATCCAACAAATAAGGAAAGATTCCTCACAAAGATCAAGGGTAAGTAGGTGTAATGCCATCAAAGCATACTGAAACTGAAATGCTGAGTTCACTGTGATTATTATATATTTTTCATATATGTTTTCCTTTACTATATTGTTTGTTTTGTAAGGCATTTCATCCATCATATTTTGATGGGAAAATGTTGTGGTTTTTGTTTTTCATTTAGCAATTTTTTTTTCCTTAAGAAATGCACATTTGAAATGCAAAATAATGAAGTAAGAAAAAATATTTCTTTATTCAAAAATTCAGTGTTTATCATTTTCCTTTATACTAGAACAAATATATACTTTTTACAAGGGTAGATATTGATAGGACAAGGCGGAATGATTTTAAGCTCAAGGAGGGAAGGTTAAGGTTGGATATCAGAATCACAGAATCACAGAATCGTAAGGATTGGAAGGGAGCTCCGGAGATCATCGAGTCCAACCCCCCTGCCAAAGCAGGTTCCCTACACCAGGTCGCACAGGTAGGTGTCCAAGCAGGTCTTGAATATCTCCAGAGAAGGAGACTCCACAACCTCCCTGAGCAGCCTGTTCCAGTGCTCCGTCACCCTCACCATAAAGAAGTTCTTGCACACATCTGTGCAGAAGTTTCTATGCTCCAGTTTCTGGCCTTTTCCCCTTGTCCTGTCTCCACACACTGCTGAAAAGAGTCTGACCTTGCCACCCTGCCCCCCACACCTTAGATATTTATAGACCTGGTTACTGTGACAGAAGTAACATGTTGGAATAACATGAAGAGCTGGTGATGAGATGATGACAAGAAAGAACAAGTCACGGAAGACATGAGAACATAGCAAACAGAGGTCGTTGTGATGATTTTTATGATGTTGTGAATTGTCATGCAACGCAAGAATCATGCAATGACTGAGGTTCAGTGGCACCTCAGTAGGTCAACTTGTCTTACCCATTTCTCAAACATATCCCTTGTTAGTAGGGCTAGTCCTATACAGCTTTTTGATATTTCCAAGGGCAGAGACTCTCCAAGGATTCTAAACAATATTATCCATTGTTCACTCTTCCTCACAGTGAGCAGGTGTTTCCTGACTTTCAGTTGTACCCTCCCCATGCTCGTATTTTTGTCCCTCCTCCTTCTTATTGTGGCATTGGGCATCACTGAAAAGAGTCTAGCTCTCTTGGTTGCTCCCTCTCTTGATGTGTTTCTGTACGTGAGTAAAATCCACCCTGTCCCTTCTCTGAAGCCAGGCACTGTGACTCTCTCCATTATGCCCAAGTTTATCTTGTAGTTTGGGTCCCAGAACTGGACACAGCACTCCAGGTGCAACCTCATCAATACTGATTGAAGAGGATCAATCATCTCCCTCGAGTTCTGGTCAATATGCCTAATGCATCCAATACCATTAGCCTTCTTTACTGCAAAGTGTCTACCAGACCTTCAGTTTTTTTGTTCATTTGTTTGTTTGTGCAATGAAATTTATGCCAGTGTAAGAAATCAAGAAATTCAGCTAACAAGACTTATTTTGTTGCAAGAGCAAAAATCAAAAAGCTATTCCTTTGTAAGATGAGTGTATAATTACATGAAACAGAACTGTTAGCCTTGAGAAGAATTTTCTGTCATAAGTACCTTCTAAGATACTTCACCACTCTAATTTAAAATTCTGGGTGAGCTTGACAGGTATGGAGAAGGAGCAGGATCTCCAAGGAATTTCCTGGAGAAATTTATTTTCTTTTCCTCTGATGTATACTATTATTCTTTAAGATGAGTTTTCGGTGTGATTTTTCCACTATCTTTTCTGTCTTTGGGACATGTTTGTGGAGGAAAATGAAACATTTAAGCATTGTATAACTTCTCTGAAATTTTATGGTAGTGCTATGTGCTGGTAAGAAAGGTATAATCACCTAAAGAGATTGAAGGTTTTTTCAATCCATAGGAATGTATTGCCTGCTTGTGCAGTGTTTTGGCAGTGTTCTCTCAGATGTTCTTTTTTTCAAGCTAAACCACACGGCTTTGATTTTTTGAAGCATAAAGAATTGAAAAAAATAGTGATTTATTAGTAATTATTATTTATCTACTGTAAGAAGACTTTAATTGTTCATGTGTACCTAGTAAGTATGCTTTGAGTGAAAAACAAGCATTTGATTCTTTTTCTTTTAGAATGAGAGGCTTCAGGCATTGCTAGCAGATAATGAAAAGATGAATTTAGCAGACATGGAACTTATTCCTCTTCCTCTGGAACCTCAGGTGAAAATTAAAGGAATAATCCCAGAAAAAGCCACACTTTTCAAGGTAAATGGCCTCTAAATAGATGCAATACAAACTATGGCCACCAAGCTTGGAAACATCAGTTGCAACGTTGAAATGATCTGACCTAGTCAAGGCAAGATCTAACTGTAACACGTTCTTAAAGTGATTGAATAACAGTTTTGTTGTTTGTTTGTTTGTTTTTCTGGAAGTATTTTTAGGCACCAAGTTCAAACAGCTTTTGAAAGATTGATAATGTTATGAAGTAGCTGTATTCTCCTTTAGAAAAGGGTAAAAATTTTTGTACAAAACTTCAATAATGCAAGTGGTTCACCAGCCAGAGATGTTCTTCCCAAGTTGACAATGCTTCAGAATTTATCTGAATCTTGATGAGTCTCTGGTCAGCAGGAATATCATTTATGATCAAAAATCAAGTCGCCTAAGATATGTATGAGCATGTATTCCTTTTTAAAATAAACCTCTTGTTAGGGGCTGGAAAGAAAGATGATTGTTCATTTGTAGCAATGGACTGCTTGGTAGGTCATGTAACCTAAGGATAAATAACTCATTAAATTTTACCAGTTCTGTTGATTGTGGTTATATGGCTATTCCTTAGTGTAGTTACTGAACAGTCAGTATGCTGTTAAAAGGACTAGTTTTGTTTTGCTGCTTATGCTACCTGGAATGTGGATGGTTATGCTAACCTGGACCTGTGTTCAGTAATGTAGTACCTCCCTATAAATTTAATTTTAATTATGTAGTCAACCTAAATATGTTTTACTGGTCAGGCCTCTAACCAGCAGCTTAAGTGCTAATTTTAAAGAAGGGAAAAAAGATTCTAGCTGCTCTTGCAGCATGTTACCAGGCTGTAAATTTATTTATACCTGCAAAGTTTGGTGATTGTGGAATGTATTAATTTCTGTCAACTTAGGGAAACATTTTTCCAAATACAGAAAATGTTTGACAACTTTGATACCCCACTCACTTTTTTCTTTGTATCCCTTACTTTGAAGAGTACTCATCTCCCACTACAGGCTCAAGTAACTTGTTTTTAAATTGGAGATAACTTTGATTGGCCTGATTCTGAATGGTTACTGATTTCCATTTAATCACTAATCTTGCTCTATGAGAAAAAAATCGGACTCCTAGATGAATGACTAATTTTTGGTACTTTTGGACATCACATGGCAGATTTATGGAACTTTAAAAAAAATGTATTCCATGTGGAAAATATAGTATTGCTGCTAAAATATTAAACAGTGTCCTTGGTTTTTATTGTTTTTGCGTTGAGGGAAGCGACTTGGTCATTTGCACTAGTTGAAATTATTCATGTCGATAATTGATCCCTTTCAATCCATTTTATCTGAAGAAACAACAAACAATTAAATTGATTTTCACTAACGACAACGTAAAATGGCACTTTTGCTTTTACTAAATAGATTAAGGAAGCAGTTAATTTTTAAAGATGACTTGCCTCTAGCATTTCTTTGATGTTTATCCTATAATTGTGTCTTTTTGATCTGGTCAGTTAAAATTTGTTTTGTTGTGACCTTTTGCTCAGCGCTTTCATGTTGAGTGGAATTAATGCCTGCAAACAATTTGAATCCTTCTGCCCTTTTGTCTTCAGGCATGGGTTGGGGGGTAGCATTTAGGGAGTGTATCATTTACACTTCACTAATTTTTTTTGTCTTTAAAGAGTGAAGAACTGAAGGGATTTAATTTATTTTTATTTTTTATAACATGCTTAGATCACAGCTGTGATATCTGAGAATGACATAGTCTAATTGATTCCTGAATAGTCGGTAACTACTTTAAGAAGTTTTGGATTTGCTTATTTTTTGCCAGGTAATGAGGAACATTAAGGAACTTCTGGTCTTTGCTGCCATGCTGCTAATAACCAAGGAGACTTCTATGTCACTCAGTTTTATACCTTATGCCTTATTCTTGCCTATTTCACTTACTTATGATGTTGTAAATATGGATTAACATTTTAGAAATGTACTGTACCAAGATGTTAATGTGGATGTTGCTTTGAGCCAGCTCAGTAGGATTTTCTGTTCCAGAGTGCTTTAATGCCCGCTCAGTTATTCTTCAAGACAGAAGATGGAAGCAAATATCCTGTAATTTTTAAGCACGGGGATGATTTACGTCAAGATCAACTTATTCTTCAGATAATTTCACTTATGGATAAGGTAAGGATTACTGTCTTATGTGGCATTTCTGAGTTCTTGATTCTTCTCAACAGCAAGACTGGTAAAAACTGTTAATGGGTCTAATATGGCTACTGACGTAGCTAATACATTTTAGAGTTTTTCTGACCTTTTTTTTTTTTTTATAGATCTTTTCAGATTCTGTTTATATTAAAAAAAAAAATAAAAATCTTAAATCAGCCTTTATTCATTACTCGTTACAGTGAAGAACTTCATAGATCAATGTCCAGTATTATTTTAGAAACATAGCTGATTTTTGTTGCTCTCATTTTAATACTTCCTTCTACTCCATCCCAGCTGCTAAGAAAAGAAAATCTGGATTTGAAACTGACGCCGTATAAAGTGCTGGCTACCAGTACAAAACATGGTATGAGTACTTTGTTTTCCAAAAATGCAGTATTGGGTATTTTTCTTTCCCTCCTTCATTGACTGTTGTGACATAGGTACTTTACTTAATATACAGCATTCTGGAAAAAGAGCTCAAATGTGTAAGATAAAGTATATAAAGTACTGAAGTAACCAACTTAATTGACCACAGTATTCCATAGGTTGTGATATGTGACAGTCATTAGACTATTTCCAGACATTATTTTCATGCTAGTTTGGTGTGTGGTCTTGGACATATCACATGAATACTCCTACTGACCTTTGCACTGACTGGAGGGAAAAAAAAACAACAGAACAAAATCAAACTTGGCTATGCTTTCAGATCCATTGTGGATAAGCATTTAGAATGTCACTGATATAACTTTCTCTTCTGTTGAAAGTTTGAAACTGGCTTTTTCTGTCCTGATTGGGAGTTAGGATAAGAGGTACAGTTATCAAGACCTGAAAATTCGGGAGAAAAAGTGTTGTTTTTTTCTTTTGCTTTGCTAGTTTGCTGAGAACCAGTTGAGTGAATGTGTTAGTGAAACCTTTTAATAAAAATTTGTATCTTCAGATGTCTGTGCACTCAAATTTTTTGTTGTTTCTTTTGCAGGCTTCATGCAGTTTATTCAGTCAGTGCCAGTTGCAGAAGTTCTTGCTACTGAGGAAAGCATACAGGTCTGTGATGTAGTATTTAAGTCTTCTACTCATCAGACAGTGTAAATTGCAGCCTTAGATCTTATGCATCAGTCTTTACAGTCTTTCCACTGATTTTTGTGTCTGCTGTTTAGAAGACAGATGTAGACTTCAAATGGACTAGATTGGCTTTTTTTTTGCTTTAGAAAACCACACTTTAATTGCCACATGACTGTCTCATGACCTAAGAGTAACACCATATATATAATTAAACTCAATCTTTAGTTGTGATACTGAAATTGTGGGTTTCCTGTAATAATGAAAGTAACGCCAGACGCTTTTCTGTATTCTTCTGTTTTTAAGATATTTCTGTTGTTTACTCAGTGATTTTGATACCTTGTTAAAGCATGTAGTAATGTTTTTTAGATTGAGCAACAAAGCATTTTGTCCATTTAATTTTTGACATCTGTATCATTCATTAGATTAAACAGGGGCATGTAGTTGAATAGTGTTAGACAAAAAAAAAAAAAAAAAAATCAGCACAGCTTCAAGCATAGCACAAGCTGTAAAAGACCTAAGATCATCTGGTCCAACTGTGAACTCATTGCTGCCATACCCATTAACCATGTCCCAAGTGCCACATCTCCATGTTTCTTGAACATCTCCAGGTATGATGATTCCATGACCTCCGTAGGCAGCTTGTGCCAGTGCCTGACCACTCTTTCTGAGAAGTTTTTTTCCTGTAATCTGAACCTTCTGTGACAGTTTAAGGCTGTTCCCTCTCATTCTGTCACCAGTTACCTGAGAGCAGTGGTTGACCCCCACACTGCTACAACTTCCTATCAGGTAGTTGTAAAGAGTGATAAGGACTGAGCCTCTTCTTCTCCAGACTAAACAATCCCAGTTATCTCAGCTGTTCATCCTAAGATTTGTGTTCCAGGCCCCTCACCAGCTTTGTTGTTCTTCCCAGGACTCACTCCATTGCCTCGGTGTCTTTCAGTGAGTGGCCCAAAACTGAAGAGTTTTCAAGGTGCAGCCTCAGGAGAGTTGAGCACGGGTTGATTATCTCCCTGCTCCCTGCTGACAGCACTTTCTTTACAAGCAAGGATGCCACTGGCCTTTTTGGCCACTGGGTGGACCAGGAAGCACTGGGTTCACTGCTGGCTCATGTTCAGCTGATTGTCAGCTAGCTGTTTCAGATTCTTCTTTCACAGAACTTAGTTCAGTGTGATTTTTCCTGACCTGTCACAAACAGACATACTTTTGTATTCATGGTTATTCTTAATGCGTTCTTAATTTTCTGAGATTATTTTAAAGATCTGCTTTTCAATTTAAAATTCATATCTGTTTCTGTTGAGTGTGCAAATATGATGATTAAAATGAAATGTAAAGACAGCAATGTAGAATTAAATAGATTTTACTAGTTTTGGTGGGAAGTGGGAGGTGGCTGTTACTTTAACATGACACTACTAGTTATTTGTGGTCTTGTTTTATGTCTTGAATTACTAGTTATAAAAATCATGTTACGGGTGATAAAGGGTAACTAAATGTATTGATGACTTCCCCAGAACTTCTTCAGAAAGCACGCACCTAGTGAGACTGGACCTCATGGAATAAGTGCAGAGGTGATGGACACGTATGTTAAGAGCTGTGGTAAGTGACAGTAATGATACTGTGACTGATAATTTTGTTTCTGAAATATAATAATTGGGGTTGATGAGTTACTGAGGCACTTCAATTTAGATGTCAGCAGCTGGAGGACTATACAACTGCATGCTGTGAGAACCTCTGTTGTAGCAAGGGTAGATCTTGCTTATATAGCCAATGAGGTCTGAAGTTTATTTAGCGGACCAGTCATTAAGTGATTTGCTATTAAGCTTAACTTTCATTTTTAATTGAAAGATTCTAATGAACAAAAAGCTAGTCATTAATTTGTCAGGACTACAGCAATGTTCAGGCTTCTTGCAGCTTTCAGGGTAGAATTAGAGGCCATGAGTTTTTCTGGTAATTAGCATCAGTACATAGATTTTTTTGAGATAATGAAAGAAAATCCGAATTTTCTTACTACCTAGTGCCTTTCTGGAGGAAGGTGGGTATGTGAAAAGGAGGAGTATTGCAAAACATTTCAGCTTTTTTCCCCATTATGATCAAGCAGTCTGCAAAGCCCTCAAGGGGGAATGCTGCTGACTAATAAAAGGGTAATTTTGAGTTTGACATAAAGTATACTTTTTCTCTCCTCTGCCCTCTTTCCTTTTTCTTAAAGAGATTAGAATTTAAAAATGCCTTTCTTTCTAGCAGTAATCTTATCTACAATTCCTCTATTTCATCAGTTAGATTCTTCATAATTCAGGGAGGTGTAAAACATTTGTTCAATAATTAATTGTCTGTATTTGAGATAGAAAATTCTAATTTGCTAGTAAAGGAAGTGATTTTTTTTTTCTTAGATGACACTGTTTAATTTCTTATTCCATTTGGATTAAAAGAAAATGTGGTAGTGTAGTTTTTGCTCTGTAAATGGATGCATAAAAGATGTGTAAGAGACATGTTAAAACATGATTTTGGACAGAAAACATGTTTTCTGTCCATTAAACTAAACAGCTTTTTCCTACAAAAAATGTCATTCAATTGTTGCTCTACAGTGTCTTTTTTATTTTTTTCTGATGCAGTCGTTAGAACTTCCTAAAATGGTTCTGATTAGTTCGTGAAAGAAATAAGTGCTTACATTAGACATAATTTATTTATCACATCCTAGCTTTCTTCTTAGCTTGTAACTACTACTGACACGTGCATTCAGTTTCATATCAATGTCTAATGCTTGTTTACAGTTTGATAAATATCTTTAAATGTTTGAAGTGTGTACATTTAATTTGCCCAAAGTGCTTTGAAATATTTTAATCCAAGTGTTGAAAGACATTGGATTTTTTGACACCATTATGCATATAACTGTGTAGCAAAAGTTTAATTTAGGTTTCTGAGTAAATTCAAATTTTAGTTTATTACTTTGCATTCTTCATATTGCTGATAATCTGGATTATTCGTCCCAGTCTTCTGACCCTCTGTGGTATATTGCTTGTGAGCAAAAATTAAGATTACATTATATGCTGTTGTTAACTGCACAGAACTTGTTGCTCTCCAGGGAAGGTACTTGTATTGATGCTTACAATTTACTTGTTACAGCTGGTTACTGTGTAATTACTTACATCCTTGGAGTTGGAGACAGACATCTGGATAATCTTTTACTAACAAAAACAGGTAAATTCCTTTTACTAGTATAATTTTATAATGTCATTTGTTTATGTTTAAATTACTAGTAGTATAGAACCAAAGAAGAGTTTATTTTGCAAGGGACCTAAAAGATCATTTACTTCCAACCCCCCAATAAAATAAAATACGTGACAGATGAATAGTAAGGAAACAAGTAGATTAATCAAATTAGGCAAGAGATAACATTTAGCTGGTATGTGGTATTGATGTTTGTGTAACCACAGCTTATATATATCTGAAGTCTGAATTCTTTTGAACAAAGAAATGTTTACAAACACTGGATTTCTGTACAGATTTCTGTTGGTTTATTTTACCATCTTGTGTTCTACTTTGGAATTTTTGTACTCACGAAAGCTCGACTTCAGAGCTGTTTAAGAACAGGAGTTTTTTCTTAAGTGATGCTGACGTTTTTGAAAGTAGTATGGACATAGTATAGGGTAAAACTTGTCTGCCTTTCCTAAGATCAAAAAACCTGTTGCTGTTGTCTTAAACTTGTATAAATATCATACTTCAATTTTTTTCTATAACAGCTTATTCAAAGCTGAAAAAATGAATGCTGTAGTAGGTAGCTGTGAAGTAATTCTAACTCCAAATATCCTAATTGATCTTCATCAAACAATTTAATGAATAATTACGTTCCTGTCTTTCAGATTTCCTAACATGCAGTTAAAAGCAATTTCAAGACGTACTAATTGCATGCCAGTTGCATTTTAATATTTTATGTACACTTTCCTAATACAGTAGATATTATGGCAAGTATTCTCAGTTGTCATATGGAATTAGATATAATCTTCATAAATTCCCTGATATCCATGATAATTCTCTCAGATTTTGCTTTCTTCTGAAAGAAATGGTACTGTGAACTTTACAGGTGCTTTTCTAAGGAATTGAAAACATGATGCAACCCCAAACTGGGAATGCCACATAAGACCTGGCAGAGCAGCGTTCACTCCAAAATTTTTTCTTGCTTCTGAACACTTTTTTTTTTTTTTTTCTTTCTTTTTTTAAAGAAAGCCGGGCCCCTGAAAAGTAATACAAGTGTTCCATCAGAATAACTGATGGTCACGGTCATACCAGAGCCCTACTGAAGCTGGGTTTTTATTTTTCCCAGCTATTTGTAAAAGTGATTAGGGTCTTAATGTCCTACCTGTTACAAATACATGATTGAGGGAGCAGAAGTAGTAGAAGTTACTATTTAATTAAATGAGATATATCACAGAATTATAGAACGGGTTGGTTTGGAAGGGACCTTGAAAATCTTATAGTTCCAATCCTCTGTCACTAGACTAGCCCCATCCAACCTGGCCTTGAACGCTTCCAGCTGTGGAACATCTATTCACAGCTTCTTTAGGCAGCCTGTTCCAGTTTCGAGTATAAATCTATCCTCTGTCTTTTGTCCTGTCTCTACACTCCCTGATCAGAGTTCCTGCTCGGCTTTCTTGTACACCTCCGTTACATACAGGAATGCTGCTAAAAAAAAAGATGGTATCTTTTCCTTTGTAACAAAACCCATGTGTCTTGGCAGTTCAAAATAACAGACATGTGTTTTGACTATCTCTAATTTGTTTTGTTTATATCATTACTTTTTGTTGCATGATATGTATTGATAATGGGCCATGTAGAGTGCATAATGTTAGTGATCACTTCTAAATTACTAAGTTCTGTAATGGTTTAAAAGAAATAATGCATGGTTTCAGGTAAAATAATGGTTAGGACTCAAGAGGTGCAGTCTGTTTATTTCAAGTTGAATAGTATTATATATAAATAATCTCTAATTTGAAGTTAAACATTTCATTTTTGAAAGAGTTTGGAAGGTTTAAAAACAAAACCCGAAATGCCAATGAAAACAAAAACCCTGAAATGCTTTCTTACTTAGGAAACTGCTTTTCAAAAAAGCATCCATTTTCTTGTCTTTTTTATTTAGAATATTTCATTTAATTCTCTTCCCTGCCTCCTGTGCAGCAAAATAAAAATGCTGGATATCTTCTGTGTTTCAAGTTTCTGTGTTTTCAAGGAATTCTAGATAGTTTGCCTTGTTGATCAACCTATCTTCTGGAATTTCTCTGTCTGAATGCTTAGAAAGCACTTAGCAAGTATGGAAGAAAATAGTCTCGGATGAATTGTGTTGAGTTTCTCAACTAAGTGGCAGTACAAGATATTACCGTCAGGCTATTCTAACTGATACAATTAATATCATATGATGGGAGAAGTTAAAATATTTTAGTTGAAAGTAACTTCATAGCTAGATGAAGTGCAGAAACCCTTAATAAATATGGATATGGATTTTTTTTTTTTTTTTTTTTTGCATGCTTACTTTTGAACCATAGCTTCTGTAGGTGTTTTGATACTTCAAATATGTTCATTTACTAATGAAGAAAAGTTAGATGATAAGTGTTTATAGTAAAGTAAGCATCTACTGAATGACAAAAGTGTAAATAAAATATCTTATAGGGAAATGAGACATATCCACATGGATGGCTTTGCAGTATGCCTGAGGCATATGATGCAGTGACTCAGAGTACTTCATATGAAAGTGTTGGAAATAAATTCTGGTAGAATGTCTTGAAGTAAGCTTGTGGGATAACAGCTAAAGCAAATATGTTTTCCCTTATTTGATCGCAGTTGTGCAGATGAACATTCAAAAATCTGTCAGGAAGTTTGAATTATTTATATGACATGGGTATAAAGTGTTTTTTATTACAGTTACTGTTTGTATAGTCAGACTGATAATAACTCAGTTTTTTAGAGGTAAAGCTGTGTTAGGAAGTAACTGTAGCTTAGTTTGACTTACGGGAACAATTAAAACAGAACAGCAGAGGGCAGTGCAGAACCACAGTAAATTCAGAGCCTGAAATTATTTTCATTTGCTACCTTTGTTCTTTCACAAGCCAAGACATTGTAAGTTGGGAAAGCTAACCTCTTACTTCAAGGAATGTAAGCTAGAAACACCTTTCTTAAATGGTATGATCATATATGCATACTCTCTTGTTTATATTTAAACAATTGAATTTATTACTTTCAGTATCCCGGAACTAGAAATCCACGTCTTTTATTTCTAGCCCTACAAAAATGTCTCGGGATCAGATCTGTTTCACCTCTTAAAGTATCTTCCCTTTTTTTTTGTTTTGTTTTGTTTTTATTTTTTTTAATGAATAATATCGTGGTATAGAAATTCAGCAGTCATTTGGAAAAAGTAATAAATCAGTACTTGTCCAGTTTTGTCTTTATCTTTAATTTATAAGCATCCTAATAATTATAAACCTTTTCAAATTAATGTGTAATAAATTTGAAACTGGATTAGAAAATGGAATAGAATCATAAAATAGAATTATAGAATCACTCAGGTTGGAAAAGACCTTAAAGATCATCAAATTGGACCACGACCTAAGATGTGCATATTGTGGCACTCACTGTATGTTAAAGGGGAAAAAAGCCTCTAAAAGAAGCGTGAAGTTCATAAGATGTCTGGTACTGAGAGGACAGATAATTATATATAAATATCATGCTATGTGGCATGAAATACTAATCATAGTGAAGGTGTCTGAACCCTGGCAAAGTTTGCTGAGGAGTCTCCATCCTTGTGGTTGAAATGCTTTCTAGATGTAGTCCTGGGCAAACTGATCTGGGTGGCACTACTTGAGCAGTGAAATTGGATGAGATGTTCTCCAGAAGGTCCCTTCCAACTTGATCTGGTCTATGACATAACCAATCCTCTAAATCTGATTGGCTTTTTTTTGCCAGTCAAGTTATGTAACTCTAGGAACTCTCAATTGATGACGGCTTTTTGTAACATTATTTCAGAACTGAAAAACTTTACTCAATAGCTACTAAACTAACATGAAATCATAGAACGGTTTGGATTGAGAAGGACCACAAGTACAAGTGCAGTTCCAGCATCCTACTGTGCGTGGGGCTGCCAACCACTAGATTGGGCACTCGATCAGGTTGCCCAGGGCCCCATCCAGCCTGGCCTCCAGAAATCGTCCATAGTTTCTCTGGGCAGCCTGTTCCAACACCTCACCACCCTCTCAGTGAAAAATTTCTTGTCAAACATCTGATCTAAAGCTCTCCTTTCTTACTGTAAAACAATTCTGTCTTGTCCATCTATCTGTGTAAAATATAATTTTCCTCTTTTTGATAAGTTCACTTACCAAAATCTCCCCTCTTCTGGTGCAGCCCTGGATATTGTTGGCCTTCCGAGCTGCAAGTATGCTCTACTGATTCATATTAATGTTTTCATTTAGCAGGACCCATACTGCCTTCTCCACAGGGCTTCTCTCAATGAGTTCTTCTGTGAGTTCGAGTACATATCTGGGGTTGCCCCACATTGTGCTTGGTCTTACTGAACCTCATTAGATTCACATGAGCCCACTTCTCAAGCTTGATCAGATCCCTCTGGATGGTGTCTCTTCCCTCTGCTGTGTCAACTGCTCCACTCAGCTTGGTATTGTCAAATATGATGCTGACACTCTTGTAGACTGCTGCACAACTTAAAATCATACCTAAGGTTATTTTGTCAAGTATCGTCACACCTGAGGCTGACAAATTTTAAATAAATGGTGTTTTGAGGAGCTGTACATGTGAAGAAAAGTTGCTGTTGATTTTTGGCTCCTTCCTTACAGATGTGTATCAGAAGGAATGACTGTGCTAAGTAAATACACTATTCACTGTAAAAGTCAATTCTCAGAATAAAAATTTTAACTAAATATGGTCAGAGTTCTCTCTCAGAAGTTTTGGTTTGATAATTCTCAGGGATGATGCAGAATAACACTGTCCTCAGCATCATGAACTTGGGATGTAAAAACTTCTAAAAGATCCAGGAACCCTCCTGAGGTTCTTGATCAACTATCTCAATCATTTTCTTTAGAGTGGGATTCCAAGTGTCATCCCTTGATTAAAAAACACCAAGAGAGCCTTCTATCATTATTTCATATTTTAGTATGGTGGCTTAATTGATCTTGGAGCTAACCAAATAAAAATAAATTAAACCTGTTTATTGTTTTTCATGTAACTAAATATATTGAATGTATTCAAATTTAAACGTTCGATGTACATTTGAGTCATAGCCTAAAAATCTGCTGAATGTTGCTGAATATTGAACCACAACTAGAGAAACTGTAACAATAATAAAAGATGGCCTCATCTTTATTTTATTCATTTTTGGGACTGAGGTATAAGTTGATGAAGTTCCTTCCAACCCCTAGAATTCTGTGTGTGATTCTTTGTGTGAAATGATACGTGTTCATATACACTCATGTTAATGTTTTTTGAATGGTTCAGGTACATCTTAGTTACTAATTTACATTATTAATTAGCGCCTCTTATTCCTTACCTCCAAAGCAAACTAAGAAAAGATGTAATTACTGCCAGTAGAGTTATTCTTTTATTCAAATATTGTCCCTTAACTCTTCATAATGACAGATTTGGATAAGTGAACTGAAAACAGACCCTCCCCCGGACTCTTTAATTAAACAGTTTCTATAATGCAGTGAAGATATCTGTATATATCAGTGTCTACTTCAAACAACTTACTTTTAAAATTCATTTTTGTAAACTAACTTCTGTAACAGTGTGAAAACACTATTCAGGGAAATTTTTAGCACAGTTAGATATGCAGAATGTCATGAATGTGACATTTATCAACTAGCAAATATTTAGTTTGCTTATTAAGTATCCTTGTGATTTCTCTCAGAAAATTGACCATGATGGAATTTGTTTCTTGAGTTGAAGAGTGCTTATGACAGATCTCAAGCAGTTTTGTCTGGTGATGGAAAATCTATTATTCAGTGATACAGACAGACAGATGACTAGCTGAAAAAATACTAGTTGTTACAGTTTTTTCAAGAATGTTGATCATTTAAGCTTGCTGAAATGAATAGAGGTGCTTCAAGTTCTAATACTGGCAAACAAATACAGAATCATAGAATCAACAGGTTGGACAAGACCTTCTAGGTCATCCAGTCCAACTGTCTACTCATACCAGTATTTCCCCACTAATCCATGTCCCTTAATACTGCATCTAAATGTTTTTTGAATGCAGTACCTCTAGTGATGGTGACTCAACCACCTCCCCGGGCAGCCTGTTCCAGCATCTGGCCATTCTTGTGGAGAAGAAATCTTTTCTAATGTTCAACGGGAATCTCCCTGTGTGCATTTTGAGACAGTTCCCTCTAGTCTTTTCACTAGCATGTCAGAGAAGAGGTTGACCCCCCACCTCACTGCATCCTCTTTCATCTTCCTTTCAGATAGGGAAGGGAACTATGAGGTCTTCCCTTGGCCTCCTCTTTTCCAGACTAAACAATCCCAGTTCCCTCAGCCCCTCTTCTTAAGGCTTGTGCTTCAGACCCTCACCAAATCCATTGCTCTTCTCTGGTCACACCAGGGTCTCAGTGTCTGTCTTGTAATGATGAGCCTAAAACTGAACACAGTACTCAAGGTGCAGCCTCAACAGAGCAGAGTTCAGAGGGTTGATCACCTCCCTGCTTCTGCTGATTGTACTATTCCTGATACAAGCCAGGATGCCATCAGCCGTCTTGGCACTTGGGCACAGTTCTGGTTTATGTTTAGCCAAGCATAAACCAACAGCCTCAATTCCATTTCTTCCACACAATCTTCCACCCATTCTGCCCTAAGCTTGCAGTATTGCGTGGGATTGTTGTGGCCAAAGTGCAGGACCTAGCACTTGGTCTTGTTGAACTTCATCCCATTGGCCTCAGCCCAGCAATCCAGTCTGTCCAGATTGCTCTGTAGGGCCTTCCTGCCCCCTTGTCCTCAGCCTTTTCCTTATCCTCAGTGCTCACATTTCCCACTGCATCCAGTAAAGGATGGGGATTCTCCTTAGCCCTCCTATCACTGTTAATATATTTGTAATTTTGTTGTTGTTGTTCTTTTTTTAATCCAGCAGCCAAGTTGAGCTCAAGCTGGGGTTTTGCATTTCTAATTTTTTCTCTGCACATCCTAATGTCTTCTTTGTACTCTCCCCAGGTTGCTTGTCCCTTCTTCCACAGAAAGTAGACACTTTTTTTTTCTCTAGGATCTGCAGAAAAAGCTTCTTGTTCATCTTCACTAGTCTTCTGCCCCGCTGGCTCATCTTGTGGCACAGGGAAATAGATTGCTCCTGTGCCTCTAAGATCTCCTTCTTGAGGAGTGACCAATCCTCCTGGACCCCTTTGCTGTTCAGGACTGAATCCCAAGGGACTCTCCCTACTGGTCTCCTGAACAGTTCAGTCTGCCTTCTGGAAGTCCAAGGTAGCAGTTTTTCTGTCCCCCCTCCTGACTTCATGAGGAATAGAGAACTATGTCATTTCATGATCGCTCTGTCCAGGATAGCTTCCAGCCTCCACTTCTCTCATCACTCTCTGTGAAAAGAAACAGAAAAGCATGTTCATAACTGGTCAGTTCCATAATGCTGAAGCAAGAGTTAGTACATCTATTTCTGCTTCTGTGCTATTGTGACTAAAGAAGTTATACTAATCATTTTCTAGTTTCATGTTGAAAACTTCTTCAGTTCTGCATCCACGTTTCATTTTCCTCTATGAAGAAAATGTAATATTAAACGTATTAGTGTCACTAGGGAACTCTGCTTTGGACGTAAAACTCAGCTAACGTTTCAAACACCTGTTTGTCCTTTATTTATCTCCTTTCTTTCTTCACACTGACTGCAGGAAGATGGTTTCTCTCTGTCTTAAGGAAATTGTCCAGCAGACTAGCAGTAATAGGGAAATGAGTGTACATTCAAGGTGTGGGGAGACCACACCTTGAAAATTGTGTTTTGGGTCCGTGGATGCAAGGAGAAATTTGAATTGTGTGAATGTATGTGAAGCAAAGCTGATGAAAGGATGAGAAAACAAGACTTGAGTAAAACAACTGAGAAAATTGGGATTGTTTATTTTGGAGGAGGCTGAGAGAAAACTGCAACACTCTGCAGCCACCTGAAAGGAAGTTGAGATGATGCAGGTATCCATCTCTTGAGGTGACAAGTGATAAGAGTTGATGATACTTGATACCATTTTCTTCAGGAGAGGTTTAGGTTGGATATCAAGAAGACATTCAGGCATTAGAGTGGACTGGCCAGAGCAATGGTGGAGTCTCTATCCACGTATAGACAATGTCTGAAGGTTGTGGTTTAATGCTGGGACATGATAGGTAGATTTTGACTTGCTAATCTCTAAGATCTTTTCCGACCTCTATGCTTTTGTGGTTCTGTGATTTTTTATTTAATATTTTCCTTTTTAATATAAAACATTTTGACCTATTTTTTTTATGCAGCTTGTAGTATTCTTGAAATGATGCATTTAAAAATTTAATTTCAAACTGAAAATCTGTAGAACATTTTCAAAAACACTTTTTGCCTTATATGGTTAATATTTACCATTTAAAAAGCAAGTCAGAAGTGTTTCTAGAAAGTGGCTTCTTAAGAATTGATGAATTCCTACATTTCTGATGACTGCATTTTTGTTTGCATATATATATATATATAAAATGTTTAGATTATGCAAATGTTATGATATTATGTTTGAAATTGGTGTTTCAGGTTGTTTTTTTGTTGTTGTTGTTGTTTTTTTTTTAATTTTTATTTTGCTCCATTCTGCATCTCTCATGAGATTCAGTAGTATTGAAAAGGGGAAATAGTTTCAAACTGGAAGAGGGTCTTCCCTCTTCCATTAGTCTAGATATTAGGAAGAAATTCTTTACTTTAGGGGTGGTGAGACACTGGAACAGGTTGCCTAGTGAAGTTGTGTATTTCCCCTCCCTGAAAGCATTCAAAGACAGGTTGGATGGTGGTGTGCGCAACCTGGGCAGGGGGAGATGTCCCTGCCTATATCAGGGGAGTGGGAACTAGATGATCTTGCAGATCCCTTCCAACTCAAACCATTCTGTGATTCTATGAAGAGACAGACAGTGAATGCTTCCCAATAGATTTATGGATAATACTGTGAACATTGTTTCAAATAAGCTTCAGGTAGGAACTAAAGTTGCCTCCTTTGAAATGAGGTATCTAATTTTTTTTTTTTTTTTTTCAAGATAGTTCTGTAGTAACATTGTAGACATAGTTGATCTGAGAAGGGAAAGGTAGTGCTCAAATGCTATAACTTATATTTCAATGTTGGAAAAACCCAGGAGAAAGTTCCTCAATTTTAAAGCATGTTTGATATGGTAATCATGTTTACTCAATTATTAAATATGATAAAAAAAAATCTTAACCTCACCCAAACAAAGGATTTTAGGACCATTTTTCTTATTTTCCTGTGGTAAAATTAACATGTGACTGAGGTAACATATTGCATGCCAGAGAACCAAATGCAATACTAAAAGCAGTGCACTATGTATATTAATATTTTTATTTTGTAACAAGTTCTTAAGGAGCAAAGAGTATTATGTAACTATATTTTATGTCTCTTTGTTTTCATCACTGATTGAATCTTTATGAATGTATTCCATAAAAAACACAAAACTTTTTTTTTAACTGCTCTGAGTGAATTTGATATTAGCTTTAAGTCTGTAGTTTCAGCTTGATAGCTGAAGGTGTAAGCATTACAGAAAGCAGTGAATTGTGCTCAGTTGCGCCTAGGGATTTATCTATTTTTTATTACTGTTTGTCATCAAGATTTGATATAATATGAGTTGTTGAAGTAAAGAATTGCATTCGCCTTTTGTCTTATAGGAAAACTATTTCACATTGACTTTGGTTATATTTTGGGTCGAGACCCTAAGCCTCTACCTCCCCCAATGAAGCTGAATAAGGAGATGGTGGAAGGCATGGGAGGCACACAGAGTGAACAGTACCAGGAGTTCCGTAAGCAGTGCTATACAGCCTTTCTCCATCTCCGCAGGTAACAATACTATTTCAATGCTAAGTTATTTGAAAATAGCACTTGTATAATGTGGAGCTTGAATATTTTTGTCTTTTAAGTTAAGATCCCCGGTTTTGCTTGTTTAGTAATCTCATCAGCTGTTTCGTAAATTCTGTGGGTTATGAAGTTTTATCTTGCATTTTGGATGTTGGTTTGACCTTAAGCAGTTTTTTCTCTAATTATTCTTTATCAAGTAACTATCCACTTAAGTCACGTGCTATTTTACTGCTTTACCCTCCTCCGGTTTAGGCTAGTGATGATCAGAATCAAATTCTTTGTCTTGAGAAACTAAACTTATCTGGATGAAGGTCTTGCAAGCTGCTGTGCGTAGTAGTCAAGTATGTTAGTAGCTTCTGCAGATACCTGCAAGAGGTTAAATCTTTTTAGACTTATTTATAGGCAAGCAAATCACTCTTTTAGATCTGTTTCAACAGAACACAGGTGGGCACTCTTGTGGCCAGTGATTGACATAATGGTTAAAGTTCCTTCAGTGTCTGGATCATATAGTATGAACCTCGAAGTACGTGAAAAATATCAGTTTTATGAAAAGAATGTATGTAATACGTATACAATGATAAGAAATATCAGAAAAAAGATACAAGTAGTTCTGCTAATAGTGAAATGAAGTAAAAATAAGGATTTTTTTTTTGTAGACTGATGTTAATAGATTAAAAGCAGTGCAACAGAAGGAAAAATAATGATGCACTGTTGGCAAACAATTCATATAACTTAAGAGAACGGTCAGAAGGGCTGACATGTATTCCATATTCTAAATGCTAAAATTCTAAATATTCTAAATTCTAAAATTCTTTGATAAAATTGTATTTGTTAGTTTTGAGACAATTCAGAGTTAGGTTGATTAAACCTAACTATTTCAGTAGAAGGGTCTGTTATATTGATGAAGGATTATCCATTACATTAAGTAGAATTTGCTGCAGAGATCATAGTTAAACATGAAATATAGTGGTGATTTTGGAATAAAATTGAACTGCAAATCAGTATGTTTTCATTTTAATTCTGGAACTGTAGTTGTAATTATTCTCCAATATTTCTTCAGGATAATAGGAAAGTATTTTTAAATTGTTCTGGACGTACATTTTCAAGGCTTTTAACATAGAAGGATAATATTAGTATTACAGTAACTATTACATTCAACAGCTAGAATTAAAAATGGTCATGATTACTTGTGTAATGGGTTAGGAAGAGAGTCAGTGAATAAAGAGGAATGGCTTAGCTCTAACAGTTCTATATGTTGATGCAAACCTATTCACAGATATGTCTTCTGGTGAAGTATGGTGAAATCATAACCTTTTTACTAAGTCGAATTTCAGACACCAAATGTTGTTTTTCATCTTCAATTTGTTATGTTCTTAATTTCACTGGGTTATAGACAGTTCTCTGCATGCTTCAAGTGCTCCATATCAATCTTTTTGTGTTTCTGGTAGGATGTGCATGCACAGCAAAAACAAAAATAATTTAAAACTTGTAAGTGGAAAAAGTTTTGTTCTTTGTTTTAGATAGGAAGTAGTCTGGTACGTGATCATTGTTGAGGGCTTTTCTTGGTTCTTTTGTTTATTTACTTTTTTCCCTGGGAGATGCATCTTCCTACTTTTCTGAATGCTGATCAGTTCTGTGTGTTTGTCAGCAATAGTCTAATGAAGTAGCAGCCTCTGAGTGCTAACTGCTGCAGGGCAGACTGTGGCTGGAGAATTTTAGTTCTCACTTGATTTGCAGTAGCATGTTACCCTCTCACTATACATGTTGAGCTTACTTTAAAATGTTCAAGTCCTGTTGCATCAGTTTTTTCCTTTCCCAGTAAATTCCTAGTTTACAAGTTTTCAGCAGGATCCAGTAGAAAGGAATCTAGCATCAACATCTGTAAGTTTGTTTTGTTTTGTTTTAGAGTGAGGTTACATTACTCCTCACCAGGTTTGGCGTGCAGTTTGAGTAAGTGGTTATAGGTGGGAACAAAAGAGTAGGTAGTAACTGTGGACCAAATCTATAATTTGAGCTGAGATTTGTTCAATCTAAATGGTAATATCCAACCAGGTAGACCAGAGTGTTTTTCCTAGACTATTCACGATGGTATCATGGACAGAAGATGGGTAGTAATGTAAAGAATGAAGAAACTCTGAGTAGCAAATATAAAGCTGTGATGACTGTTGGAAAGGACTGATTCTTTGAAAGGACAGTAGCTAGGCAATGCAAGGACTGCATAGTCTTCTAGAAGAAGGGGTTTGATTGTTAAGAGATAATGTGAAATAGGTGGGATCTAATCAGTATTGATGAAGTTTTCACTATAAAGAACAACTTTAGGAAGAATAATACCATAGTGTGTTATAGCTGGTTGGGCGCAGTAGTGACTGAGGAATATATATATATGCATGTCTGGAAGAGACAGAATTAGTTTCAGAGGGTCCCAAGCAACATAGCAGAAAAGATTATCGCAGAATCACAGAATTGTAGGGGTTGGAAGGGACCTCTAGAGATCATCCCCCTGCCAAAGCAGGTTCCCTAAACCAGGTCACACAGGTAGGCATCCAGGCGAGACTTGAATATCTTCAGAGAAGGAGACTCCACCACCTCCCTGGGCAGCCTGTTCCAGTGCTCCGTCACTCTCACCATAAAGAAGTTCTTGCTCACATTTGTGTGGAACTTCCTATGCTGCAGTTTATGTCCGTTTCCCCTTGTCCTGTCTCCACTCACCACTGAAAAGAGTCCGGCCTCACCACTATGGCCCCCACAGCTTAGATATTTATAAACCTGGATCAGATCCCCTCTCAGTCTTCTTTTCTCAAGGCTAAATAGGCCCAGTTCACTCAGCCTTTCTTCATAGGAGAGATGCTCCAGGCCCTTCACCATCTTTGTGGCCCTCCACTGGACTCTTTCCAAGAGATCCCTGTCTTTTTTGTACTGGGGAGCCCAGAACTGGACGCATGACTCCAGATGAGGCCTTACCAGGGCAGAGTGGAGGGGGAGGATCACCTCCCTCGACCTGCTGGCCACACTCTTTTTAATGCACCCCAGGATGCCATTGGCCCTCTTGGCCACGAGGGCACACTGCTGGCTCATGGCCAACCTGTCATCCACCAGGACACCCAGGTCCCTCTCTGCAGAGCTCCTCTCCAGCACATCATCCCCCAGCCTGTACCAGTGCATGCAATTATTCCTCCCTGGGTGTAAGACTCTACACTTGCTTTTGTTGAACCTCATTATCCTATTTTAAAACTTAAGAATTTTTGAGTCAATTTATATACATATACAACATGCATGAAGCTTCTTTGTGGGTGAAGAGTTTAGTTGGATTTCATATATTTTTACAGAACTTCACTGTTTTTAGCACTTCCTGTTCAAACCATATGTTTAATCAACCAGTGAATCAAGTGCAGGTGAACAGTCCTTCCTTTGCAAATTAATTTGTACTGGGCCTTGAGAAAGCAAGTTTAATAAGTGAGAACATTTCAGGGTTAATTTCATGTGCTTGATATAAGCTTCTTAAATGTGGAAAGAAAATAATTCTTTGACAGTGGATTGAGGCTACCCATGACAGAGGCCTTGTCAATGTAAATGTTAAAGATGTGGCATGAATAACAAGGTACAAACATCACTTAGAACTATTAAGAAAATAGAGGAGATTCTCAAGGTATTCATCCTTCTACAAATCAGATTTCTAGCTCTACTGTTTCAACAGAATTTCTAATGTTAGGATGGAGTTGGGTTGTTGACCATGTCTGGATTTCTTGTCACCTGGCGGTTGGCCTTCTCTCTCCTTGTGTCTTACGTCAGTATGTACATACCTTTACATCTGGCTATTGATCATGTTTTTCTGTTTTCTGCTGAACTGCAGTTCTACACAGGAACTTTTCAGGAGTTACCATCAGTATCTGCAATCTCACCATTTTTCAGCTGCATCCCTTTACACTTTTTGTTCACTGTCCAGTTTATTCTGTACTGCTTTACCTCCCATTGCTGTCCACTTAATTTCTCACCACATAATTCAAGTTTGTAGAATCATAGAAACATTAGGGTTAGAAGGGACCTATATAGTCCAACTGCCCTGCAATGAACACGGACATGCACAACTAGATCGGGTTGCCCAGAGCCCAATCCATCGTCACCTTGAAATTCTCCAGGGACGTGGCATCAACCACATCACTTGGCATCCTGCTTCAGTGTCTCACCACCCTCACTGTAAAAGACATTTTCCTTATGTCCAACTGAAATCTACCATCTTTAAGCCTAAAACCATTTCTTCTTGTCCTATCACCACAGACCCTGCTGAAGTGTCTCTTTCTTTCTTCCCTGTAGCTCCCCTTTCAATACTGAAAGGCTGCTATCAGGGCATCTCAGAGCCTTCTCTTCTCCAGTCTGAAGAGCCCCAGCTCTCTCAGCCTGTCCTTGTAGGAGAGCTGTTCCATCCCTTGAACCATTTTTGTGGCCCTCTGGACGTGCTCCAACAGGTCCATGTCTCTCTTGTACCGAGGACTCCCTGTCTAGACCCAGAACACCAGGTGAAGTCTCATCAGCACAGGGTAGAGGAATCACCTCTCTTGCACTTCTGGCCACATTGCTTTTGACATAGCCCAGGATGCAGTTGGCTTTCTGGGCTGTGAAGCACGTTGCTGGTTCATGGTCAGCTTCCCATCTACCAATACTACAGGTCTTTCTCGGCAGGGCTGTGTTCAGCCCTCTCATCCTCCAGCTTGTTTTGACAGTGGATTTTGCTTCAACCTAGGGCAACCAAGACCTTCTGTTTGGATTTATTGAATCTCATGAGATTCAGCTGGGTCCTCTGCTCAAGACTGTCCCTCTGGAAGATGCTTTCATCTGATTACAAAAGAGCAGTAGAAGCAAAGAAGGAAATATGTCTTTGGAAATTGCTGTTGCTGTAAGCTACCGATGACTTAGAAACAGTCTTGATAGAGTAAAGCTGCAAGATTTAAGTATGTTTAACATGAGTCTTGATAGTCTCAAGCAAGTAGAACAAGTTTTCATGAAAACTTATGGTGATTTCTGGCTCTACTGCAACTTGGCTGCCATATTTCTTTTGCCCAATTTGGAAAACAAAACAAAACTAAAACCGAAAACTAAAAAAAAAAAAAAAAGAAAAGAAAAGAAAAGAAAAGAAAAGAAAAGAAAAGAAAAGAAAAGGAAAGAAAAGAAAAAAAAAGTAAATTTTATTTCTTTTTATTTTAATCTGTGCTAAAAGTAATTTTTTTGCCTTCATGGAAATGAGGTAGAACAGCTGAAGCTTTTCACACAGAAGATTTCTCTCCAAACAGTTCAAAATAATTGCTTGTGTACTAAAGAGTTAAACCTTATATTGGAATGTGTCTCGCTCCAATTTATAGGAGGGACAGGAGGTTCTTTTAATATCTGTATACCCAGTGTGAGATTAAGAAACAACGATTCAAATGTTGGTCCGACCAGTTTATTACAAATCTTAATCAGGGAAATGGGGAAGGGGAGGACGGACACTATTATGAATTAGGGTAATGGGGAAGGGAAGGAGGGCGATAGAAAAGATAGGAAAGAGGAAGCAAGGAGTCTTTATAGGCAGCAAGAGGGAGATAGTCACCACCATGGATCCAGCGTGGTTCGTAGTTCAGTCTTTGATCTTCAGTAGTGGTGGGTCATCAGGCAGAGTCGTTCTATTGACAACGACTACGACTAGGACGATGGCCATGGTGATGATGGCCCCTTTTCAATGCTTTCAAAGTGGTCGAGTCAGCTGTCTTTGGAGTGACAGCTCAAATCCAAAGTGGTTGAGTCAGCTCCCCTTGGAGTGGCAGCTTCTGGCTCTGGGATCTCAGCAGAAACTCCTTTGTTCTCATCTTCCGGGCCTTGCCAGCAGATAAGAGGGAGCAGGGATGCCCATCTGCATCCTGTTTTTCACAGAACATGATGGTATCATTCCCCAATTTTCCCATACCTAGCTGGAGCTGTTTAGTCACAGGCCAGGTCTTCCGCCAGTGAACACTCCTGAGCACTCTCATCCGCTCTTCTACAGAGCAAGCGGCTCTGGAGGAAGGGGCTTTCAAATGTTCCCAAAGCGATATCCATTGTCGCACGGTTAGCACCCATCACTTGCCTCTTCAACAAATCAATCAGAGTCTTATAACAAGAAATACCTTAGGAAGCAAGCTTTGAGACAAAAAACAAAGAAGGATTCTCACAGGATGGTCTAGAAAATACTAATTCCTGTTAATAATTAAAATAATTACGTGCAAAAGATTTTGTCAGTTCTGTATTCTGTGAAGTTGCCAGCTTGTATATATTCTGAAATTTTCTAGTAGGTTTTGCTGTTATGAATTCATTTTCTACCATCTAAAAAGCTCCTAATGCTTTTAGGAAAGTAGTATTTGGGGTTTTGAAGATTGTTGCATACATTTTCTCTAAAAGGAGATAAGATGTCTTCAGAGAGAGCAAAGGAAGCTTCACTTTATGTTGAACAGCTTGGAAATTATCCTTTCAGTAAGCAACCTACAGTTAATTTCCTGCAAGGGTAAAATGATGTTCCTTAGAAGATTTGGAAGTACTACCAGCACCTTGTTAAAGCTGAAAACTGCTGTTTTTTCTCTTCAAATGGTTATGAATAATACGCTGTTGGAGTTATTTCAGCTGAACTGGGCAACTGCATATGTAGATCTGGTTAAACCAATTAAAATTAACCTGTTATGGCAGGAACCCTTGCAGCAAAATGAAAAATTATTTCTTATTGTGAGGACTTCATTTGTTTGATTGTTAATTTATATAATACTACTGCATCGCTACTATCCTTATTAATATAGAAAACCTTTGAATTGACATTCTAGCATATGTTTATCCAAATATGTGAGAATAACGTGTATGAAACTTCTCTAAAATGTTACCAACTCAAATTAAGATGATTTTGTTCTCTTTAAACTAAATTATTCACAAAATGTTTTCTTTTGTACAGGCTGCAAAGTGCATTTACCTAATTTGCTCTTCTCTTCAGGTACTCCAACTTGATCTTGAACTTATTTTCCCTTATGGTAGATGCCAACATTCCAGATATTGCTCTTGAGCCTGACAAGACTGTAAAAAAGGTAACTGAAAAGCTTTCCTTGTCTTTCTAGACATAACTACGCATAACTAAACTGTGTTCAAAGTAACTACAAAAGTGCTTTCTAAAATGGCTGAGCAGCAGAACCATCCTAAATCCACTGTAAAATTGTTAAATAATCCATTGTAAAAAGGTGAACAGGTGATTTTTTAGATAATGTGTTAGAAAATTTGTTTTGGATATTTAATGCCCATTAGTCTGCCTGAAAGTAATTCTGAATTTTAGTTGTGCTATTAAAAAAAAAAAAAGAAGAGTGTATCTTTTGTCTCTTGCGCTGAATGGTAGGTTTCTTAGATCATTTAAGAAGTAAGATAACACTATACCTTATTGTAGGAAAATTGAATAAATGCTTTCAGTATTTCAATTGATTTTTTTTATTATTTTTTTTTCTTTTAAAAAAAACTTTAAACAAAAAATCGATATATATTTCAGCAGACTCACATTAGCTAAAGATCCTTTTGGGACTGACCAGTAAAATTAAATTACCTTTTTCTTACTCGAGTCAATAGCTGTTTCAATCTTAATTCCACGCTAGTGGAAGACAAAGATGGAGATTCACAAATATTTCTTAATCTAAAAAGGCATTCTGAATAGTAATGTTGATGGAATGTTGTGGACAGCATTTTTATTACTGGTAATGCAGCAATACTCAGTCTTTTTTTTTTTTTTTTTAATATTTAGGTATCATTGAGTTAGTTAGGCTCTGATCTTGCAGACAGCTGTCAAGCCATTTAGAAAATAAAAGATTGTTTTTGTTTGTTGATAAGAGTACAACTTGTCATTAAACTGCAAGGAAACTTGTGTATTGCTTAAATTGTTCAGCACTACTTAAAGTTACAATTTTTCATGAGATGCAGCTGTACCCCTCTTTGTGGTGTAAGAGAAGCCAATTCCTTCAGTTTGGCTTAATGAGATGAAAAAAGCAGGCAGTTTGTAACATACTTACTGTATTCTGAGCAAATTCTTCTGCTGAACTGGTTGTGTGTCATGTTTCTGTTACTATTGAAGCAGATATATCGGAGTACATTGCTTAGGGTTGAAGCAATAAGAAAGATTTTTCATGAATGACCACCATGTGATTCCTCAAAGTTAAAGCATTATGTTAGGCAGTAGCTTGGGTTGCAGTCTAATCCATCACTTCACAAAGCAGCATAATGTGTCCTCCTTTTTCCTAATACGCAGGGAAGTACTGTAAGTTGCACAAAATATGTGCTAGCTCGTGAACAATGGGATGTAAAAACACACTGGCAAGTAAAATGTTGCATTAGAAATATCATAGTGTTATTTTATAAACTTCTAGAATATAAACCTTACAGCCTGAATGTGTGTTGAAAGTTTTATAAACATATAACTCTTCTAAATGAAAATAAAATTTTCGTATATGATACTATAATCATAAAGATCTCTACAGCCATTTTGTATGGCTTCCTTTCTTGTGTTTTTTTGTCACCTCCTGTGGTGTAAGTTGGTATAACATAATGCTAACTAATCAGGCTGTAAAGGTGGTTGAAAGTTTGCCTTCCTTAGGTTTGGACCAAGTAGAACACAAAAGAAAACAGTGGAAAAAAGTATTACGTGTTTTCCCTTTAACGTGGCACTGGGTGACCTTAGTCTTGTTAAAGCACTTTCATTCTACTGTGTTAATTGAGACTTTTTAGAAATATTTGAGTGCAAAAGGAAAATAGCTCTTAAGGAAAATAACATCCTAAAGAACAAGCCTATTGTCTGGGTGACATTTCTGTCCAGTGTTTCTGATACATCTTGGGAGAAGTATGTACTGAGTTAAGACAGAATTGAAATAGCAGCCTCTCATGTACAATTTTCTGTATAATAAGTGTAGACTACACCTGCTTGACATGTTTTATGGCGCAGGATGATGTAAGTGGAGTTGGGCTCTCTGTTCCTGTCATTTTTGAAGGTGCTTTCTTCTTCTTCGAAGGAGAGTGAAATTTGCACAGGCTAATTTTGTTTATCAGGGAGATAAAGGCAATGTGGCTGTTTTCTTAGTGTTAGCACAAAACGTACCAAAAACTTCCAGTCAGGTGGAGATGTGGATTTGGAACACATTAAAATTTGACAGTGCCTTCTTACTTTGCATAACATCTATATTCAGAAATTAAACTGGTGCAGACCTTGGTGATACGTTCTCACACCTAAGAGTAGACTGAAAAACAGATGTCTGCATTGGTTTTGGTAGGGGGAGGACATTTGCAGTTTCAGCTTTCGTGATTATTTTTTTCAGTATATATAGAATATTATTTTCAACCAAATAACCACCTTCACTTTGTGCCCAGGTAGTACTTTTCAAATTTAAGATACTGTTTCAGTGATTCATTTCCCTCAATCCAGTTTCATTTGGTGCTTTTCCCAATAGGAAAAAGAGAAAGTAGCAGCAAGGCTTAAAATTAGTTCTTTTTCAACCTTTTGTCTCCTTTTATACTCACTGTACTACTCATAAGGAAGATTGTCAGTCTAGTGTGCTTCAACTCATGGTTAATGACATCATCTCCTATTGCAGTGCTCTGATTCAGGCTTGTCTGAAAAACTACTCTGGCTCAAAAATGAAGTTAAATTGAAAAGTAGTAGAAGATCCTCCCCAGCATGTTCCATGTCAGTTTCTCTAGCTTCTGAAGCTACCACCTTTAAATTTTCCAGTCTTTGCTTACTCTTTTCCACTTCTCATTTTCCTGGAAAAGGACTGGGCCAAAATCTGTTTAGGTCGACGTGTCAGTGAATATCTGATGGTACAATGCAAATCTACTCCTACAGTTTTTTTGCCACTGCTATTAACTAGCCTTTTTATTTTCTGTGCAGCTGCAATGCTTATTGCTAATAGTTAATTTTCAAAATTACATAATGCTCTAATTTTAAGGAGGGATAACTAAAATATGCAGTGAATTATACAGCCAGCTTTGCCTAAGGAGGAAGTAGATTATCACTCTTCAGGCATAATAAAAATATTCAGTATTATCATTTTTAACAAAAAAAAAAAAAAAGGTTTTGATTTTTCTGCTGGAAATGCCAGATGGCTTCTGTCTGTCCTTCATAGCAAATTTGACGTTTGAATTAGAAAATATCAAGGGCCAGTGATTCATTGTCACACAAAGAACTCGGCAGGCATTGAAGGACAGTGTTATAATTGATTGAACTATGTTTCAGATTCCCATTGATTAAAAGAAGGCACTGTAAAGATGCTGCAACTGTAGCATTTATAGGTGAAGGTGAAGGAAACATAGGTAGCATAAATACTGTCTTCCTGTAAGCAGAAGGTAACTGCTGTTTGTGAAAGTAGCTCAATGTTTCTTTTACATTAAAGTCATCAAGGTGAAATTACTCTTGTTCTACAGGCAGAGAATCTGGAACAAATACACTGGGACATAAGGTGGCAGACAAGGCTTCTGAACTAGCTTTGTTTCCAAACCTGAGTTCATTTATGAGGTTCTTCTGTTTTTGTTTTTGTTTTTTTCATCTGGATTATAATAACACTCCTTGTCATCTTTCTTCCTCTTTATCACAGTGGATAAATGAGAATTGAGTTTTCAAGTCAGTGGAAAGACTTCTAATTTGTTGGCTGATATGCCTCTTTTTAAAGTGGAATTCTGTCCCTTTCCACCTAACTGAAAGTACTAATATTTGTTGAAAGATGGAGCTAGGAAACATATCTGAGATTTATTAATATTGAGAGGAGATTTCTTATTTCTATGTAGGAGAAATGAACTCAATTTTGCTTGGCTGGAATCTCGCGATTTCAGAATTTGTATTTACTCCCTCCTCCTCTGAGGTTTATTCTTTGTAATACTGTCACAGTGACACTGAGCTCACTTTACCTAGGTAGAAGTTCATTTGGGTAATGATGTTGCAGCTGCGCATCCAGCTTTACTGTTTATAGGCTGTTGATTCTGTATATATATTCATTTTGAAATCCAAAAAGGCTGGAATAAACCAGAGTGAATAGAGTACAAGAATACTCCTGTGTTCTTGTTTCATTATATTATGCTGTTCATTTGATCATAAGTACATATTTGGCCAGTATTAGGAAGTTCTAAAATGTAACAGTGATCTTTGTATGTTGCATGAGCTAAAACCCAATTTTTTTCTGTAAGATCGATTTAGAGATATCTTCACTGGCTTTTACTTAAAAACAATAATGCTGAAGCTTATACCAGCTCATTTGAAAACTATAACCTGTTCAAATCAAAGCCTTCAAAACAAAGCTATTGTCAGGATAGCCTTTCAAATGAAATTACTCATGTGAATAGAGCATCTGAATAGTTCGTATCATGAGTTGTTTGAACTGTGTTGTAATCAAACAACAGAAAGCAGAGAAAGCTTTTGAAAAAGATAAAATGTGGTAAGGGTTGAGCCAAGAATGAAATGCTAATTTTTGCTATATTAGCAGTGAATGCTGGCTGTTATTATCATTCTTAGGGCATAGCAGTAAAAACTCAGAAGATCTCAATAAATTTTATTAATTTCTTGACTATCAAATGGTTTCATTTGAGGTTTTTGTAGCTGCTGATTCCTGCATCCGATGCGTACTGTCACCCAAAGAGGACACTGAAGTTTGTCTTACATTTGAGTAAGCCGACTTTGCAGTGAGCAATTCTGTATTACAGTTATAAAAATAGCTAACAGCTAGATCTGTAGCTAGTTGTTGCAGTAAACTCCAGCAGTGGTGCTTGTCATGGTTCTATGTTTTTGTTTTTGTTTCTTGTTTTTGGGTTTCAGTATTCCACATCAAAACATCATGTAGTGTACGGGACATTAAAGTGTCACGGACATAGATTGATCTGGTCAACTCCGTGACAGAGCTTCATGTTGCTGTGAGAATACATGCTAGAGTGGCCATCAGTCTTTGGAATTGCTGGCTTGTAGTTAGAGAGTGAAATAGCATGAAGAGGATTTTCTTATGTATGCAGTAAGTTTGCTCAAAATACATTGCCACTTTTTTCAATAATTCTGTCAGTTGTATCTGCAGATGTTCACAAAACATGAATTTGGTTAACAGCACTAATTCTAAACTGAGTTTGAGTATGTTAGCAGTCTTTCAGTGTGTAAATACTTGATACACATGTAGGAATCAAAACGAACTGAGCACCCTATTTTTGTTACCGTGCTGTATTTTCAGCTTGTGCTTGACATTTAACTTGGGGAAGAAGCTGGCACTTAACTAGTTTCTCCTCTTGTAGTGCTTTTCACTTGAGTTTATTTCAGCAAGAGTTGATAAGCCTAAGCCTATGGTTTTACATGTGATGATCATGTTGCTAAGCAGTATTTACTCATGGTTATATTATAGAGCTTGATTTTGTTGTTTTGGCTTGCCATCTGCAGGAGTTTCCCTCTTCCTCCATAAGATTCTGCAGTGATGGTCAACTTTTATATTCCCTTCATCAATTCATTTGAAACTAATTAATACTTAAATATTTATCCCTAAATTTCCACACTCCTATATTGTTTTCTGAGCAGTTCTGCTTAGTTCATCTTCATTATATCTTTCCCTTCTGAATTTCTAAGTCTTGTGAGTCCATGTAACTACTTTTTTTTTCGTTTGTTCTCTTTTTTAAATTACATTATCCAGTGTGCAGGTTGACAGAAAGTGGCTACTTAAGATACTGAAATTCAATATTAGTATTTTCATAGATACTGTAGTTCATACTGTCACCCATAACAGTTCAAGTTCTAATAATGAAACATTATGAAATAAATTTAAAGTTATTGTATGTATACAGTTTGGGGTTTAAAACTTTCTTCTCTGAAAACAAAACAAAAACTTAAATATCTTCATCAAATATACTTATTTTCTCTTTGAATAAAACTAATAGCAAACTAATAAGAGCTGTTAAATTTAAATGACAAAATGAGAACTGTTGGTAAATAATTCAATTGGAATATTTTTTATATATTCATAGCGACAGTTATTCTTAGCTGTGTAAAATTAGGTAATTATGTAACTCATCAGAATGTGACCTCCATATTTGCATAATATTGTGCAAAAATCTTTTGCTAGTTGCACATCTTCTGTGAGAAGCTATTGGCTTTTAGAACACGTGGTTTACTTTGGAGCTGAGAGATTTCAAGCAACAATTACTGTTGGTTTTGTTACAAGAACCATAAGTCAATGTATATTAAATTTCTTGATGATGTTGCAGCTCTAGAGATAATTTGTCATCATGCCATGCTTCTTCTCAGCTAGGTTGCAGCAGTCATTTTTAATTGCAGTGCTGAAAAACTTTCAGGTAAGGATCTCATACTCGGCAGCATTTGATCCTGCTGTTACTTGCAAGTTGATTTTAGATTGTAACTGTGGGTAAATCTTTCCGCATATGTAACCATCCCAGTGTGCTCCTGGGGAAGGTGGGAAGTAGCTGAGTCATTAATCCCCTAGAGTAAAGTAGCATCATAATGTACGATGTATGATTTTGAGTTCTCCTGTGAGAACATCAGAAAATAGCTGAAGTGCTTGAAGACTATAGTTAAAAAGTGATAGTGTTTGAGGAATTGTTTTTGTTTCTTAGAAGCTGCAAATAGAAATTTGCCTAAAATCTCAAATCACCTTTCCAGTAAACATGAAAATAATTATGATAGAAGCCTATGGTCTCCGCTGTGGAAGTATTTAAGCTTGTGCATAGTTGCAAGCATGTGAAAAGTCCATTAAGTTCAGCTTGATTCTGTTTTGCATCTTACTGTCAAACTTCTAACATGTATATGGGAGATAACAAACACTTACTATGAAAATAGAAGTATTAGCCTGAAGTACTTTCTAATTCCCTTCCTGCTGTTTGCTTTCTTGAGATTTTGAATGTTTCCAGCTTAATCTTTCCTTCCATACTGATCATACTTCTTTTGAAATAATATTGCTGAAGAATTTAATTTTTTGTTGGTATGTTGAAAATAAGAATAGAGTTGTAACTATATTTTGAGTGCAGCAGTGTTATCCTTCCACAGTTGGCCAATTAATTTAGGCTTTTACTGTAGTGCTGAAAGGTACTTCTCTAAAATACTTTGCTTTGGAAAGAATGCAGAGTAATAATTAACTGAAATCTTAGTTGGTTTTGTTGTCATAAAGAAAAGGGTGGATGCACATATGGTATCCTTGATATATAAAAAGGATACAAAAGGGGGTGAAAAGATTATGATATATCATTAATATGGCTTTATTAAGAACATTGCTAAAAAAATTGGCATTTTTGTCATTGCATAAAGGTAAATGAATAGAAAATGTTCAAAAGAAACTTCATTTTGGCTTACAGTCTGTCTTCAGTTTTATCTGGGAGAAGTTCTAGAAGGAACTTAAGACTTTGACATTTCCCTATATGAGAGATTTGTGATGCAGAATTCCTAGGGAAAAAAAAAAAAGTAATGAGCTCAACTGTCAGAGATGGAAAATGGGAAAGTTTGGATAGGAAATAAGTCACAGTTTTTCCCTATGAAAAACTTAATCATTGAAACAACTTCTTGCACATGCATCATATCATAATATTGCCGACCCCCTCTCAGCCATCTGTCAGCGCTCCTGGTTAACTGGTGAGGTCCCAGAGGATTGGAGGCTTGCTGATGTGACTCCCATCTTCAAGAAGGGTCATAAGGAGGATCCAGGGAACTATAGACTTGTTAGGCTGACCACTGTACCACGGAAGGTTATGGAGCAAATCATCTTGGATGAGATTGCACGGCATGTGCGCTGTGTCCAGGGGATCAGGCCCAGCCAGCACGGGTTCGTGAAAGGCAGGTCCTGCTTGACCAACCTCATCTCCTTCTATGACTGGGTGACTGTCTCGCTTCAATTTATAGGAGGGAGAGGAGGTTCTTTTAATATCTGTATACCCAACGTGAGATTAAGAAACAACAGTTCATATGTTAGTCCAACCAGTTTATTACAAATCCTAACCAGGGAGACGTGGAAGGGAAGGAGGGCAATAGGAAAGATAGGAAAGAAGCAAGAATTGCGTAAAGTGGGGATAGTCACCACCAGCATCCAGCAGCGTCCTGCTGCTCGACATTTGAAGGTCCGAGGCAGAAGCAGTGTGTGTGTGGGGGGGGGGGGGGAAGAGAGCAGCAGCGTGGCTGGCCTTGTGCAGCAAGCAGGTAGCAAGTGGCGGTCTTGGAGCCGATCCGGGAGGAAGCAACAGTGCTCAGGCAGCATGCCCAGGAGAGTTCCACAGCATGCGGGAATTCCGTAGTGTGAGGAATCTGATCTCAGACACTTCTTCTACTTCAGCATGCAGGCATCACTTTGTGAGGAATCTGTTGTCAGAAATCCTCGTTCCTCTTTGTAAGGAATCTGTTTTCAGAAATCTTTGTTCTTCTTCATGAGGAATCTGTTGGCAGAAAATGTTTGTTCTTCTTCATGAGGAATCTGTTGGCAGAAACCCTGTTCTCATGGTTTTCGGTTCCTCTTTTATCCTTCTTGTTCTCCTGCCTAGGTGACAAGGATGGGCCTTGAGCAAGAGTCATTGAGTACCCCCTGAGATGGCCATCATCCTGAGATAAGTCCACACAAAAGAGCACTTCACAGCTATTTAGCTGCAGCTCATCTCTCTCCTTGCCCCTGGCCTTGTCCATCTGTGTCCCCCAAAGGATTTCACAACCCTTGCCCAGGACTTGCCTGGACTTGAGCAAGTCCGTCTGTGTCCCCAGCAAGCTTTGAGACACTGATGTTAACAGAATAATGTCTTACAGTGACCAGACTGGTAGAATCATAGAATCATAGAATCACTGAGGTTGGAAAAGACCTAAAAGATCACCCAGTCCAACCGTTCACCTATTCCCAATAGCTCCCACTAAACCATGTCCCTCAACACAACATCCAGTCTTTCCTTGAACACCCCCAGGGTCGGTGATTCCACCACCTCCCTGGGCAGTCCATTCCAGTGCCTGACCACCCTTTCTGAAAAGTAATACTTCCTCATGTCCAGCCTGAATCTCCCCTGCCGTAGCTTGAAACCATTCCCTCTGGTCCTATCACTAATGACACGAGAGAAGAGGCTGACCCCCAGCTCACTACAACTTCCCTTCAGGAAGTTATAGAGAGCAATATGGTCTCCCCTGAGCCTCCTCTTCTCCAGGCTGAACATTCCCAGCTCCTTCAGCCTCTCCTCATATGGCCTGTGTTCCAGACCCCTCACCAGCTTTGTTGCCCTCCTTTGAACACGTTCCAGGGCCTCAATATCTTTCTTGCAGTGAGGGGCCCAAAACAGTACTCGAGGTGCGGCCTCACGAGTGCTGAATATAGGGGAACAATCACCTCTCTGCTCCTGCTTGCAACACTGTTTCTGATGCAAGCCAGGATGCCATTGGCCTTCTTGGCCACCTGGGCACCTGGGTAGGTGAGGGAAGGGCTGTTGATGTAGTCTACCTAGACTTCAGCAAAGTCTTTGACACGGTCCCTCACAGGCTTCTTCTGGGGAAACTGGCTGCCCGTGGTCTGAACAGATAGACACTTCTTTGGGTAAGGAACTGGCTAGAGGGCTGTGCCCAGCGGGTAGTGGTGAATGGAGTGAAGTCCAGCTGGCAACCCGTTTCAAGTCGTGTCCCCCTGGTTTCGGTACTGGGGCCCATCTTGTTTAATATCTTTATTGATGACCCAGATGAGGGGATTGAGTGCACCCTCAGTAAGTTTGCAGATGACACCAAGCTGGGAGGTGGCGTTGATCTGCCTGAGGGTAGGGAGGCCCTTCAGAGAGATTTAGACAGGCTGGACTGCTGGGCTGAGGTGAATGGGATGATGTTCAACAAGGCCAAGTGTTGGGTTCTGCACTTTGGGCCCAACAACCCCATACAGTGTTATAGGCTTGGGGATGAGTGGCTGGATGAGTGTGAAGGAGAGAAGGACCTGGGGGTGTTGGTTGATGCTCAGCTGAACATGAGCCAACAGTGTGCCCAGGTGGCCAAGAGGGCCAACAGCATCCAGGCCTGCATTAGAAATGGTGTGGCCAGCAGGAGCAGGGAGGTGATCATCCTCCTCTACTCAGCACTGGTGAGACCGCACCTCAAGTACTGTGTTCAGCTTTGGGCTCCTCACTACAGGAAAGACATGGAGGTCCTGGAGCGTGTGCAGAGAAGGGCAATGAAGCTGGTGAGGGATCTGGAGGACAAGTCTTATGAGCGGCTGAGGGAGCTGGGATTGTTCAGTCTGGAGAAGAGGAGGCTCAGGGGAGACCTCAGTGCACTTTACAACTTCCTGAAGGGAGGTTGTGGTGAAGAGGCATTTGGCCTCTTCTGCCAGGCAATGAACGGGACCCGGGGAAATGACTGCAAGTTGTACCAGAGGAGGTATAGATTAGACATAAGGAAGAACTTTTTCTCTCAGAGAGTGGTCAGGCACTGGAATGGCTGCCCAGGGAGGTGGTGGAGTCCCAGTCCCTGGCAGTGTTCAAGAGGTGTCTGGATGATGTGCTGCGTGATATGGTTTAGTGCTTATGGTGCAATGGTGATGAGGAGACAGTTGGACTAGATAGGAATATAAACGATAGGTCGTTTCCAACCTTGTGATTCTATGATTCTGTGATTCTGTAAAACTTAGAAATTATGTTTTGATATTTGTAATACTATATCAATTCTTTCCCTCCAATTACTTGAACTCATCCAAAGTGCTCACTTATGCACCTGACTCTCATATTATGTTCTCGAGGGATGAAAAGTACTGTCTACTAAAATTACTTAGCTCCTGAGAAGCAAATTTTTTGCTTTGTTTTAGATGTTTGAGCTCTTGACAGTTCTGTGTACTAAAGGAAAAATCTGCAGGTCTGTAGTAGCGGTGCGTATGAGGTGTTGCCATCTGGAGCAGTCCTGATAGTTGCCTTGAAATTAGTTGGAATTCACAAAAAGGCATTCACTATGCCTTTGTAAATATTCATGGATCACAGTTATTGCCACGGCTGAAATAGGGCGGTATAGATCTTGTTGCTTTATTTTTAATGACGCTGCTTTCGGCTTTTAATTCATACACAAATTGCAGTTAACAGGCAAAATGCTTTATTTGCACAATGGATACAATTTTTAAAATATGTTGCTTTAAAAGAAAACAGTGTATGGAATAGCAGTGTCTCCATCTAGCCACTCATGGAGATAGTGTTGGGAGGGTTTTCTTGCTTTTTTAAATACACATTTTAATGACATTTTAAAGCAGTTCAGAAATCTGGCATTTTACATAAAAGTGCTAATTGCCAGTAATCTTCTGTAATTTAGAAGTTAAATAGATTATTTACTAAAATTCTACAGTTTTAATGCCAATGTCTGCTACTGTTGATTTGGGTACAATTGTGTATGCTGTAACTGTTGAATTAAATTCCTGTTTGACATGAACACCCCATTTCAGGTACAGGACAAGTTCCGTTTGGACCTTTCTGATGAAGAAGCCGTCCATTATATGCAGAGCCTAATTGATGAAAGCGTCCATGCCCTCTTTGCAGCTGTGGTGGAACAAATCCATAAGTTTGCACAGGTGAGATAGTTTCTTGGTGTTTTTTTCTGAAAACTGAGTAAAGTCAGATTCAAAGTGGCAAGTTCAAGACTTCATTGTTACCATTGATTTAATTTATTTTTCAGCAAGTTCAAAATGTGTTCTTGCTGACAGCACTGCAGAGCAAGCTCTCAGTGGTCCTAGAAAATTCTTTTAGGCACTTAGCAAACATACTTGTTGAGATGTAACTGACTGCCTTACCAAAGGTAAGAACTGCAAATTGGAACATTGGAGTTCTACAAGAGAAAAGTCAAGTACTCTTGTATCTTTCATTCCCAAAGTGCTGATAGATTTCCTTCCTTTCCTACCTTTGTGATAATTCCTGACCTGTGTGTTGCAATTACTTACCTTTGTAATTAAGGCAGCAGCTTGCACAACAGGGTGCATAGGAGGGGCCAGGATCTCTGCTCAAAAATCATAAAGGTTCTCTTCAGTAGTGATAGTGCACTACAAGGTGTTGTCCCCAGTTAGGCACCTCCAAACAGGCAGAGTTCATTCAGGAATGCAGCTTGGCCTGAGACCTTGTATTGGGACAATGGGAAAAGGGCTCCTTGCTTCCAGAAGATGTCAAGTAGTGGAGAACCTGCATCACCAAGTAAAGGAGCAAAATGTTGTCTCTTAATAATGAAGTTTATTCCTGCTAGAGTTTGTAGACTAAAGTTGTTAACCGTATGTATGGCTGCTATCCTAGTATAATTCATAGTAATTAAAAAGAAGTTAAATATTTGAGTGAAGTTGTGCTAACAAAAAATGCTTATTCCGTATAGCTATTAAAGTTTGTGCTTATCAGAGATTTAAGATATTGCAGTACTTGAATATTAGACTCGTGAGAATAAATAGATTTGAGAGAAAAGATAAAAGTGGTTTCAAAAGCTTGACATTATACCGATATTTTTTGAATCCTTCAGAAGAGTGATCAAAAACTGATAAAATCAGATGTCCTCAGTTTCTGTGGCTATTCATATTGCTAAAGGAGTTCCAAAGAATTTATTGTTCTACAAATTAAATTTTTATTTTGAAAAGCTTCATTACAGTGCAGGGGAGAGAGTAAAAATGTCACTTTCATCTGCCTATATATTTTATAAAGGTGATTTTACATTTTCTGTTGGAAAATGAAAATGCTTCAAAATTTGTTATATTATGGATGAATTTGATCATAGGTTGTGGAATGGTTATTTTAAAAAGTGAAAAATGCCTAACAACTCAGGATCTTATAAATAAATAAGGCCTTTGTAAAGATCCAAGATTAAAATTTTCAAGTGCCTCCAGTATGTGTGTAGACCTTTCTTTCAATCACATACCAACAGTGACTTTTTAAGACATATCTTTTTACTTCGTTGGTATTGGGTGACTGCCAGTCTGTACTACATAATTGTTATTGCATTTGTGAAACTGTTTTAGTAAGTCAGAGTTTATGGATCTGATTTAGTTGACCTTTTCTTTTTCCACTCAGACTTATTCTAGCTTGACCTTTCTTCAACCCTTACAACTGCTCTTATAATTGCAAGACAGATTTGTTCAGAATACATACAGTAACCAAGAATATGAACCTGAGGCTTCTAGATCTAGAATGGTGTTTTAAGCAACAAGCTGTTTTTCATGAGGCTGTGAACTCTGTGCGCAGAGTTTGTGCTGCTGTAGTGTTTGACATCTATGTCCTTTAGCTTTTTTTTTTTCTATTTTATTTCCTGCGATTATGTGCTTAAAATGTTTTAGCCCCATGTGATATAGGAGTCTTCGGCTAGTTTTGGAGTTCTGATTATTGCCTTCATTCTTACACTGTAAAAAGCTACAGCTGCAGGCTTCCCCTTGTAGAACGCTGAATGCATGTCAGTGTGAGGATACAAAAAGAATAGTCACAGATGAATTGGCAGTTCATAAGAATTAACATCCTAGAGATTGTATTAAAAAAAAAAATTAAAAAAAGTGTAAGTTTATTCTCTTTATATTACAAAATGAGGTAGGACACTTTGTAGTGATATTTACTACTTCAATAATCAAAATTTTCCGAAGCTGTCTTCTTTTTAAGTATTTGTTGTTGAAGTCTTCGGAGGCTGTAAATTGTTGAACAAATGAACAATTAATGCATAATTGAATTTGCAGTAGTCACCTTACACAATGGCTCGTTGAAGCTTTCGGTTTGTTCGTGTACAATACTGCATTGAATTGCTGATGACCTTCCTCTAAATAGTCATAGAAATTGTCTCAAAAAAAAAACCAAACAAATAACCTATGCAGGTGTAATGGTAGTCACTTAAATTAGGTCCTAAAAAACCACAATTTTCCATTTTTGAAATGCCCTCAAGTTTTTTTTGTTTTTGTTTTTAATTTATCAATAGGTATTTATTCTCCTACTGCCTCCAAAATAGCCCTTTAGGGAATCTATGCTTTCCACTGCAACAGTTAAAAGCTTTTTAATAAGGTTGGTTGTTGCAATAACCATTGTGTATGAACACTCGATATGTCACTCTGTAGGTAGTAGTGTTCTTCTGTAAAATAGACTAGGTATTTTGGCATCAGCATGGTAGAGTTCTCTTGTAATAATATTGTGAATTGGATTCAGTTCATGTGAAGCCTTTAGTTTCTAATGTGTTATTAGGTATTTTACAGACCTTTTTATGTGGTATTTATTCATAATGGTTATCAACGAACTCTTGATGATTAAATAAATTTAATATTTAGAATAAGTGAATGGTGCAGTGCTGCATTGCTTCAGAAATGAGAAAAAGTGCGTACTAATTTCAGTTGATACTAATAAAGGCTGGATAGCTATTTTTCCCTGGAAAGTTGCTTTCATTTTAGCATTATTTCTGCAGAAGGGGGAAACACTCTCCAGTTGGAGTAACTCACTTCACATTTGTTCCTTGTGAATATACAACTCAGATCAGTTGTATCCTGGGCTAATATTAAGCATTGACTTTTAAAAAGGGAAAACTTGGAAAATGAAGAGTGTCCCACCTAAAGTGTATTTGTGCAGCTGGGATTGTACTAATGACTGTGCCCCGTTAAGGTGCAAACTCAATTAAACTGTAAATGTGAAGAGGCTTTAGGGTATCCCAAAGCTGTGTTCCCAGTACTGCTACATCCCAGAATGCAGCAGTGATTCTTTTTACTCGAGACAGTGCTTCTGGCTTTTATCCTTTTGGTGGGATCTAGTCTTGCTTGTCAGAGTAAAACATGGAATATCCACCACCAGGACTGTGTACATTGCGTGATACTATTTGTCCAATGCCAGGTAGAGTTGATTTCTAAGTTGTCTGTTCTCTTGAAGGATTGTGAAAATCACCTGCCTTTTTGGGAAGTGATTTTCAGTGTCTTTCAAACCTAGAGTTCAATTTACTCTTAACTTTGGTTTCTAAGAGTAAGTAAAGATTGAACAAATTCCTGTTTTTTTTTCTTCCCTTTTAGTACTGGAGAAAATAAGCCTTTTCCGATGGGTGGAAACAGGTCTCAGCAAATATTCAAGAATAAACTTCTCAAGCCTTTATGGATTTCACCAAGCAGTACTAAAAGGCAGAAGTTAAAGACTTAGGAGTGTGGAAAACTGGGAGCTCAGAAGCTTTTTGAGTCTTTATTCTTTGAAGATATTCTTTGAAGATTTGAAAATAACCTTTTGTTGTTGTTGTTGTTGTTTTTAACCAATGTTTATTTATACCATCCATCAGGCATGGGTACTCTGGTATTTCTTTCTGGTGAAATGTATGAGCCTCAAAGGTTGAAGTACACAACTTCCTCCCAGTTCACCTGGAAGGTGCTGGACTTGATGGCAATATTTCCTTATTTAAAAATGGAAATAGTTACTGTACTGAGTATGTGTATGTACAAAGTGCAGCAACTGTTCCTCACTGCGGAAGAACATGGGATTGTTAACCACTCTTCTCCCCCTACCACCTTTATTCCAAGAGTAAGTTTTAAATATAATTTGTATGATCCTTTCTTTCTGACCTTGGGAAACGTTATCGTTTAGAAAGGACAATCATTTCTTCCCTGCTTACAGAAATGTTTTTATCTGCTGATAAGTTAGCCAGCTGTAGGCAGTCAATTAAATGATCACTAACCGGCTCAGCAACCGTAATGCACAGTGAGCAGTTCAGTATTTCACACGTTAACTCTGAATGTTTTCTGTACAGTGATTATATATTCTTGACTCTAATAAACTCTTTGTTATTACAGTCTTGAGTTGTTCTGTATTGTCTGTTTAATCTTACCTGCTGAGACGTGGCGTGGTAGAGGATTATGTTTTTAACTCTTAGCTTTCTGAAAGGATTTTCACTACTGAGTTTTCTCGATTCAGGAATAAATTGACTTTTGTGCCACATAGTGAGTGCTTAATGAATCTGTTTTGAATGGTCAGCAAAGTAATAACCTCTTCATAAATGAATGTAAGTGCTTGTTACTTTTTCAGTAATTGTTTGTCCTTCCCAGTTATAAGAAGGACTGATTTAGTTATGAATCTGCTATTTGTGAAACAGGTCTTGGTCTTTGCTGCTTCTGCTGACAAACAGAATTGCTTTGATGGAGGAAGATCCACCAGAGCTCTAAAAGGCCCACAGGTGGTTCTAGCGTGTTACCCAAATTTGCTTGTTACACACAACATCGGTTAACACCTGTCCTCCTCGTGGTCTGTGCTGCTCAGAGAATCTGCATTACCCTAATCACTTAGTATTTGCATTATCTGGCAGATCTGCCACAGAGTAGCCACAGCAGTACCTCCTATCTTTAGGTGCCTCTTCTTTAAAGGAGTACTAATTATGGCTAGTACTAATTATGGTTGGTTGCAGCGGTTGCTGGTCTTGTTCATCTGACAGAGGTACAAATTACATGTGTTTCCTGTTATTGCACACAGGACTTTGTGGTATATTTCTAAGAAATTTTTGAGAGCAGGGTGTTTTCAAATGCTTAGAGAAAACGTTACCAAAAAAAAAAAAAAAAAGAAAAACTTTCCTGTCTTTTAAAATTATTTTGAAGAGGCATTCAGTGTACTCATTCAGCTTAAGGACTTGTGTCATGTAGGCAGGAGGAAATACCCAATTTTATTCTAAATGAAAAGCATCTTTTCCAGTATGTTAGTCTAAAATCTTGACTAACAGGTGGAAGAATGTTTAGTTTAACTGGTTTTCTATGTCTCTGTCTCCACGTAATCCGTTATGTTCCCACATAATTGTGTTCGTCTCCAGTAAGTTCTGAATCCCTTGAATAGCTCCTCAGGTGAATGTCGGATTGCGTTTTCACTCCGAGCATACATTTGTGTTAAAGGGAGAGGGGGGCATGAAATGGTGCATAGAGTGGGGCTGTGAACTCCGTCATATGTAGCAGAGCATGATGCAGTTGTTGGCGGGAAACAGGACTGTACCAGCTGTGTCACTGTGTAACTTGTCATGTCATCCTATTAAACCTCTCCAGCAGCAATTACAGAGAAGATAAATACAGCAGATGAAAGACTTTGTATTTTGTGTAACTAGAGACACAGCATTAGGAAGTCATCTTGTAAGTTCTTTGCTTTTCAACATCTGTATTGGTCTTGTTTTTATTTTTATTTTTTTCTTTTTTCCTGTAATCTCTGTTGATGTTTCTGTTGGGTTTGAGAGTGAGGAAAGCAAAATAAATGATTCCATGTATTCATGTTTTCTACTCTGCCCATGCAGTCATGGTTTTGTTTCAATTCCCAGTGCTTCAAGAGCAGAAAGTGACACAAAGTGTATACTTATGTGTATATATATATATATATATATATATATGAATGTATATTTTATTTTCTTGTTGAATGGGAGAGTGTGTGTAAAGCAGTAACTGGTGAAAAAAGTATTTCACAGGGTGGGAAAAGAAGGAGACTGCTTTAATGTAAAGAGTTGTGGCAGGAATTGTCCCTGTTCTTACAGACAGTTGTGTGACTTTTTCTTGCATGCAATCTAAAGTAAGAAGCACTTCTGCAAGAGCTTGGGGGAATAATAGCTTTGGAAAAGAGGTGGAGGAGCTGAAAATGGGTATCTTAACACCTCACAGTGTCCTGGTAGAGCAAAGAGAGGTGATGTTACTGAATGACCTTTCCTTTGTAGTCAGCAGAGGTTTTACTTACATGACCCAGTATCATCAGTCAATGATAAAATATAGTGGTTATTCTGAAGTAGCTGAGTGCATACATTTATGGTATCTTAAGGGAGTCATTGAAAACAGATTGCTGGTGGATTGTGTTAAAATAGATTTTTTAATCTCTTCAGTTGATGTGATGATTCTTTTTAATAGTGAAACTGTTTGAAGTGCAATATTTGTTTCGTCCTGCCTTTCCAAGCTTCTGTGATTTAAACAAGGCTTTGTCTTGAGGGGACAAATCTCACTTTGGAAAGGAAACTGCTGAACCCTCAGCTGTTTCTGGAGTACCAAGCAGTGGATTGGTTCACCTGCATAGATTCTAATCTGAAACAGCAGGAATGCTGCTTGGAGTGGAATTTGTAGCTCATCTGCACACAAAAATTAGTAAGTTAAGCTGGTGTGATCCTTTCTGAAGTGGGTTAAGCTGTATGGCAGTGAAGCATGAAACATCTCCACAATTAGAGGTTGTGCAAAATGTAGCAAAACCAGTTTGAATTCTTTCACTTGACAGAAGTGTGGTAAGCCTAATCTTTTCCCCATTCTCCTCTTTATGCTGAAGAATCAGAAGAAGATGATTTTGCAGAATTTTTGATGGGAGGACAGTCAGTTCATAAATTGCAATATACAGAAAGTAAAGAAATAATAAGGGAGGATTGAGCCAATGTGGGGTACTCTGGGGAGATCTGAGATTGCTTCGTCCATGGGCAGGCTGTTAAGTATTCTTCAGCGTGCAGTCCTAACAGTGATGCCCAAGAATGGCACTTTGGCACCTTTTCTATCTTATCAGGTAAGATAAACATCAGGTAAACGTTAATATGAAAATGTAACTGATGGATCATACAGATGCACATTCTACAGTGTCAAAAAAAAAAAAAAAATAAAAAAAATTCTTCTGTCTTTGATCAATAAAACAGGAAGATTATTTTGTGCCGTCTTTTCCCCAGTATTTTCTTTCACTGGGAAATGGACTGTAAAGTTAATTGTCACTAAAGGCTTTTTTCCTGCCATGCCTGTCTAATATAACATCTCTAGCTGATTAGAGACTGAAGGACCCACAGTGTGAAAGAAAAATGGCTTTTTCAAATAGGTTTATTTTCTGGCACAATCATACGTAAACAGCTTCCTAGCTGAGAATATGGAAATTAATCAGCAAGTCCAACGTGCTGCACCAGGATCAGTGCAATCCTCAGTATGTAGATAGACTGAGGGTAGAACTCCCTGACAGCAGCCCTGTGGAAAAGGACTTAAGGATTCCGATGGGTGAAAAGCTTGACATGAGCCAGCAGCATATACTTGCAGCCCAGAAGGCCAGTGGTAACCTGGGCTGCATCTAAAGAAGGGTGGCCAACAGGGAGAGGGGGTGATTGTCACTCTCTGCTCTGCCCTTTTGAGGTCCCAGGAGTACTGTGTCCAGTGACTGCAATGCAAGAAAGATGTAAAGCTCCGTGGAACAGGTCCGGAGGATCCACAGAGTTGTTGCAGACTTGCAGTGCTTGAAAGGAGCTTATAAACAGGAGGGAAACCAAATGTTTACATGGGCAAACAGTGATAGATGGATGAATGATTTTAAAATAAAAGGGGGAAAAGTTAGGTTAAACATTAGGAAGAAAATTTTCTCTTAGGTGATGGTGAGACCGATGAACAGGATTCCCAGAGAAATTGTGGATACTCCATTCCTGAAGGCAATGAAGATACGGGCTACCAGCTTCTCCAGGAGAATACTGTGGGAGACAGCATCAAATGTTTTACTGAAATCTAGGTAGATCACATCTGCAGCCTTTCCCTCATCCAGCAGGCTGATCACCTTTTCACAGAAGGAGATCAGGTTGGTCGAGCAGAACCTGCCTTTCATCAGCCCATGCTGGCTGGGCCTGATCCTCTGCTTGTCCTTTGTATGCCATGTGATCTCTCTCAAGATTATCATCACCATTAATTTCCCTGATACCAAGATCAGGCCGTCTTAGACTGAATTAGAAAAGTATCTGCTCCTAATAATGTGTTCATAAACTTCTTCCCTTTGAACTTCAGGTAGAATTACCCAAATGCTCCATGCCTACATCCAGGTTCAGAGAGGTGCCTGTGTGTCTTACCAGCAAGTCGCAGCTCCCGAGACAAGGGGCACTTTGTCACCACTGCAGAGAACGGGCTTCTTTTTTCTAATACAAAGTGGATTGTTTTTTTTCCTTTTTCTGGTGATGTCAGCTGTGCTCACTCAGTCCTGTCTGTCACCTTTCTAATGCAGTGTCATTGTCAACTGACATAACAGGAATTCAGAGAGGTTTCTGATGATAGCACAGCACCTCTACTACCAGTTTGCATTCCCAGAGATAGGTTTCTGTTTCACCTTTTTCCTTTGGTTGTCCCTGCTGAGAGCCATTCTCGTGTGAGTGATTTTCACTTCTGATGCTCACCTCTGATATGCAGTAACTGATGCTGATACTAAATTTTCTGACCCAGAAGTGAAGGAGGAGACAATTGATGCTGTAATGAATCTGATCCATTCACAAGCCCAAAGGGCAAGGACAGCAGTGTGCATGGCAGGAAGCTATCCCTGTAGGAGTGATTCAGCTGAGATTTCTGATCAGAATCCAATAAGGCTTTACACCACAATTAAATTCAGCTGCTTTTTCCAAAGGAAAGCAGAGGAACAATGAAAAGTTTGGTATGAAAAATGCAGTCTTTTCAGAGAGAAAATATATGGCAAAGAAGTGTCTACCTCAAGAGCAGTACTTGTTGAAATAGTGAATCAAGGGAAAAATAGTGGATGTAATATGGAGGTGTTGTGTCTTAATCACAAATGAGATGACAGATTTTACCTCCAGTTTTGCTTCACATTTGGTGAATGTTCCTTTTAAAATGAGTTGAGCAGAGAAAGGTTACAATTCTGGCTGTGGCTTTCATTGTCGAGTGGCCTTGAAGACTTTTCACTTTACGAACTCCAGTTTCGCTCTGAGCTCTGTAAACTTGGTGGTGCAAACCCATTTTTAGCTTCTCACACAAAAGTACCATAGCTTGGGGCTCTAATTACAGACAGATCTGGGAAATGCTATTATAATCTGCCAAGCAGCAAATCGTTTTGATTGTGTTTTACATTCAGCCTTGGTTTGCTGGCTTGTTATTTGTTCCATACTTTAGAGTTGAATGATGCCTGAAGAAATGCATTTGCTGGAACTCATGTTCCTGTCAAACATTGTTTTGCTGTGGCTCTCCATCTTAGAAAGCTGTAATAAAAAAAAAAAAATAGGGAGAGCAAAGATATTTCTTTGCTTTCCTAAACTAATCCTGGAGTTCTAAATCCTGAATTGTTTATACAGCAAACTAAGATGATTGTGTTTTTCAGCTTAAGCAAGCAATAGCCACAAGACATTGTCAGACCTTTTTATCAGGGTCCAACTTTTCTGCACGCAAATCATCCAGCTTAATGGGTACCCAATCCTGATTTAATATGCAGCAATAGATAAATTGTTATTCAATAATGAGATACAGCCAGAAGGATGGCTTAAGGCTGTACAGTTTTTATAGCTTAGCACTACATGGATTGTAAATGAGTGCAAACAAGGACAGCTGAGAATTATAAGTTCCAAGTTTCTCATTTTCAGTCAAAGCTGTACAATAAGCTTTAAGACTTAAAATAAATCAACATACCCACAGTTCAGTCTTACATCTTCATTATTGAGGTATGCAAATGGCATAGCAGTTGTTCTGCTATTTTATTGTTTTATGTAGCACATGTTAATATCGCTAGTCATATACCAACTAATATTCCACAATAGCAGTTTTGCTTTTGAGTCTTTTGCTAAGCCATAAGAATTTTACTCTTTGCTTCTAAGGTTTCGGGTTTTTTTGTTTTGTTTTGTTTTTGTTTTTGTTTTTTTGTTTTTTTAATATAATAGGCTTTAGTACATTACTGTTGTAGCTTGCTGCCAGGGCCCCATCCAACGTGTCCCTGAACACGTACATTGTGGCACTCATAACCTCTCTGGGAAACATTTCCAGAGCCTCACCACCTTCTGAATAAATAATTTTTTTTTCCTAAGATCTAGCCTAAACTAAATTTTTTACTTTGAAGACATTCCCCCTCATCCTATCACTTTAAATCTGTTTAAAGACAGTCTTCCTGCTTACAAGCTACCTTCACGTGCTGGACAGATGTAATGCAATGTGCCTGGAGGCTCCTGTTCTCCAGACAGAACAAGCCTGTCTTCTTCCACCTTTCTTCATAAAAGAGGTGCTCCACATCTCTGGTCATCCTTGTGACCCTCCTCTGACTCCACTCCAACTGCTCTGTATCCTTGTGCTGGAGGCTTCAGATCTGGACACAGTATTGCCGATAGGGCTTCATAATGACAAAGTAGAAGGTGAAAATCACTTCCCAACCCGGCTGCCACCCCTCTTTGATGTGCTCACCCTACCCACAGCTTCCAGTCGAACATTTGGACCTGTAGCACCAACACAGGTATTAAGCCTTTAATGCAACATAATGCAGTCCAGGATACTGTTGGCCTTCTGGGCTGCAAATGCACACTGCTGGCTAATGTTAAGTCTTTCATCTACCAGGATCCTTAAGCCCTTTTTGGCAGGGGTGCTCTCAATGAGTTCTTCTTGCACTCTGTGCACATATCTGCGATTGCCCTGACCCAATGCAGCACTGCACTTTGTCTTGAAGATCATTAGGTTCACGTGGGCCCACTTTTCAAGCTTGTCCAGGTCCCTTTGGGTGGCACACCTTCTTTCTGTTGTATGAGCTACACCACTCAGTGATGAGGTAGCTGGGCTTCAGCAGTGCTTGCTCTGATCTCTTGATTTCAGTTTCTTGTTGTATAACTTTCAATAATAAATGTGTTTAGATACTGGTATTGGAATGATTCTGGGTGAGTAATAAAGCATTAACTTTTATGATGTAGAGACTTCTGCAAATTGCCTGAATTTAAAGGTGAATTTGTACTTTTCTGCAGTTTTTTTTGAATATTTTGGGACTTTTGTGGACTATTTCTCTCCTATTTTATTTAATTCCTTAGAATCAAGCATGATTGAGGCGGAAAGGAAATTACTTCAGGATTTTCAATCTAAAAAACTTAAGAAAGGAGCTTTACTTGAAATAAATTTGAAATCATTAGACTGAATTTCTGCTGACACAATAAAGAAAGAGTTGATCACAGTGCTCTGTGGATATCATGCAGCTGATTACTATTTCATATTCAGACTACTTGAAATTCTTTATATCTGACATCTGGGATCCAAGTGGTTCTTTTTTCATCTCTTGCATCCATTTGTGTTGTCTTTTCATTATCATTTTAAATCTGTAAGCTCATCTGAGCAAGCATCACATCGCTATGTTCGCAAAGTGGTTCTCACTTGTATCGCTGGAAGATCAGAGCGACTCTATAGTAGAAATAATTATGGAAGGAACCATTATTCCAAGCTCAAATTAAAAAGCACATGTAAATGGATGTAAGTAGCACATGTAAAATATATGCGTACAGTTAATTTGTTGTAAAAATTAGAAAGACCCAGACTCTTTTTCATTACTGCCCAGTGATGGGAAGAGGCAATGGGCAGAAATGGAAACACAGGAAAATCAATCTGAACACAAGAAAACGTCTTTTATTGTGAGGCTAGTCAGACGTGGGGACGTAGGTTGCCCGTTGAAACTGGAAATCTCTATCAGTAGAAGTACATAAAACTCAGTCATCCTTGACAACATGCCTTAGGTGACCCTTCTTGAGCAGGAGGGTTGGACTAGGTGGACTCAAGAGGCCTTTTCCTCCCAAGATGATTCTGTAAAAGCTTGAAGCATTAGACGAAAAAGCAAAACAGAATGGATTGTTTCTCCTCTTACATAATGAACAGATGGTATCCAAAAGAAATTACAGAGATAAAGGTTTGAAAAAAATAAAAGAATAAAAGAAAGCGCTTTTCACACAGTGTGTGATTGAACTGTGTAACTCTTTATTGCAGTGTTTTGTGGATGCTAAGTGGCAATTAGATGAATGTGTGGAAAAAACATTCATCAAGGCCAGTTAAATATAATATTGCATACACTTCTTGAATTTCCCGAACCTGCAAGCCATTGGAAACTGAAAGATTACAACAAAGGTATGTTAATATGTTACTATTCTTCCCCTCTCTCTCCTCTTGGCTTTTGTCACTGGTGATTAAGATGTGGCACAGAACAGCTGACATCACATCGGTGGTCATATGTTTAGAAGTATAAATCATGTCCACTCTGTAGTCCCTTTTCACTACAAACACTCTTCTTAGCATGAGAGAGAATTGTTGTCTGTCACAAAGAGAAAATGCACCTTGAGCAGAGACAGTATTTGCAGAGACAGCTGATTTGAATAAGAAAGTTCCATTTTTTTGTGTCCAATTTTGATGAATATTACATCTGAAGACTTGTAAAGATTGTAATTAAAGATAAATACAAATAATTCCATACCCAAGACTGTTGTAGTAAGAAAAAAAAAAAATATATGCTTTTCAGAGGCCTGAAATAATTTGAGTTATATAATAAAATGACTTAATAATGTGTCATAAGGTATCTGTTCCTTTTGCAAAGTACATGCATTTATGAGGAGACCGAACAGTTTCCCATTTAAACAACAACAAAAAAGAAAATCTTACAATTTTATAAATATATGATATATATACCATATATAAATATATGAAATATCTGATGACAAAATGGTTTATCGTAATTCTTAGGCAAAATAGTAAAGAACTTAATTTGCATGAGGCAGAATGCTAACACTATGTAATAGACGAAAACAAAGGAGACTAAACCCTTGTAGCTATTTTTGGTTTTGCTTATGAGAAATAAAGGAAATACAAAAGCAGCTATGGTGTAATCATAGTGCAGGGAAGGAGAAGTCTGGGCAGGAGTGTTTTCTTATTTCCTTTTTTGCTGAAGACCTGTGTATTCAAACTGAGGAGAAAACACTGGTGAAAGTGACAAGATTTTTTGCAAAGGATCTGCACAAGGTTGAAAATGTACAGCTAGACAATGCAGGAGTTAATTGAAGTCTGAGCAAGAAAGTTCTCTCTTGAAGATGAGAGCAGCAGTAACTGCCTTTGAACTAATGTCAGTGGGACACTGTGATTAAATACATCTTGTTTATAAAATGCTGCCGGTCCCTGTGGAGCAGTGATTAGGAGCTCAAATCAATTCTATGTCTACATTGGTTTAAGACCACCTTATCCTGTTGTTGCCTTCATTGCAAATGTTTGAATGAGATAGCAAAAAGGAGGAACTCTGGGTTACTTACCTGGAAAAAATAGGTTATGTTTGAATAGGAAGAGCCCCATGGAATATCGCCATCTGTTACTTCCTCCAGGTTCATTTAGGGTAGCTCAGCTAATTTTTTAAAAATTCTATCTTGCATATCTGCCCTGGGTGAGTACTGACCTGCTATGCTGGCAGCTGAGCCTGCTGCTTTGTGTGCCATCAAGCTGTCATGAGCTTCATCTGGAGGGCTGAATGCAGCTGTAAGTGTTCTAAATCCCTTTGTCTACAGTTTGATTACTTTGGTAATATTCTTCCATCATATGTGATGACAGAACACTTAAAGCATCAGACACAAAATAAACATCAGAGAACAGTGCTGGATGCAGAGGGAAAAAAAAATCTTTCATTTAAGTGATGACATCTTAAGGAAAAGAGAAAAAAATACACAATGAGAAAAGGAAAATACACAAAGGAGAAAGGAAGAGGAGAAGGAGAAGAAGAAAGACGAAAAAGAAAAGAAAAGAAAAGAAAAGAAAAGAAAAGAAAAGAAAAGAAAAGAAAAGAAAAAGGAAGAGAGAAAGGAAAAGGAAAAGGGAAAAGAGGAAGAAGAAGAGAAAGTGAAAGAAAAGAGAGAAAGAGGAAAAAAAAAGAAAAAGGAAAAGAAAAAAGACAACAAAGAAGACAGAAAGAAAAAGAAAAAAAGAAAAAAAAAAGAACTAGAAAAAATAAGAAAAAGAGAAAGAAAAAAAAAAAAAAAAAGGAAGGGGGGAAAAAGAGAAAGAAGAAAGAAAAGAAAAAAAAAAGTCAAAAGATTATCCTGATTGTTTTTTGACAACTCGGACAGAATTTCTTGATGGCTTTCTTTGACCTTTGTACCTCAGGGTAAGCACAACGTTATGCCTCTTTTTATAGGTTTAAACAAGACCAAAACTTAAATCAGGAATCAGAGATTGTGTGATCCTCCCAGTTTATGGCATGCTGTCAGACGACTTTGCTCTGTGGAATTGTAATGTCCTTCAGGAAAAACTCAAACGTAGTCACATCAGCCGTATCACTCTGGCTGCCTGCTGCTTATAAAGCTTTTTTCAGAACAAGGAGGGCTGAAGCCAATGTATTTTCTGAGTGCCAGGCTGCAAATTGGAGGCTGAAGCCCTTCTTCCTGAGCGCTGCTCATTTCCATTGACTGCTCTGTGATTTCTGTCAGAACTCTGGTTTTTTTGCACAATGTGGCAAAGTGAAAGTCCAGTGTTTGTCCAAGACATAGAGGAAGGGAATGACCTGCAGCCCCATGGAACATGAACCATGAAGCTGTTGCTCTCCTCGGGTATTAAGAGTTCCCCAGCGTGGCTAGTTTTGATGACTGACTGATATTAATTGGCTTTCAATTATAAACCTGACTGTCTCAGGCTAATCAAATACTCTCCTGAAAAATGAAAAGAGAAAAGAAGAAAAATCTCCCCTTGGAAACGGTTTCCATGTTCATTTTTCTTAACCCATTGGCTCCTAATTATCAGATGTCAGTGAGCCTTACGTAACTGCACATTGCAGAACAGGCAGTGCGAACACTGACAGGTAGGAGATGCTATAGATAGCATTCATGGAGACAACGAGCTTTGAAAAAATACTTTTAGTCCATAAGACAGTCTAGCCTGTGCTCCAGTGAATCAATGCCTCTCATACAGATTGGAGACTTTTCTAAAACTAAGCATGTAATGATTTTGTTCTCTTTAATCACACAGTAATTCTTTAATCACATAGTGACTTGCTATGAAAGCAAATCCTGCCACACTGACAAATGAGATTGTGCATGTTAGAATTTTCTCCCATTCCTCACAGTAGTAAGATCTATAGATACATTTCTAGTTCAGTCTTCTTTTCAGAGCTGTGTTTTCATCTAGTGGAGCTATCTTGTTCAAAAATATTAGCATTAGAAATTAGAAATAGTATTTGCTGCAGAAAAAAAAGATTCTGAGTAAAAAAGTTGTGCATTAATCTACTCTAGATTCTCTCTAGTCTACACTAGTCTACACTAGTCTACTCCAGCTTCTTTCTGAAGGTTAAGGATTCCTCTGTAAGTTGTGTCATTGCCTCTATGATTGTAAAAGAGACCTCTGTCAGAAGGAAATTAACTGGCTACCAGTTACATAGAATGACATGAAAAATGGAATACTGTTTTGAAGGGGAATGATATAATGGCTCGGCAAAGGAATCAAAGTGAAATCTATTATTTAATTCTGTTCCTACCTGAAGGATCAGTAAAGCTCACCTGTTCTGTGGCTCAGGATTCCTGTTTCAGGTCTTACTCAGTAACTGTTGTAGAATCACAGACCCATAGAATGGTTTGGGTTCGAAGGGACCTTTGTGACCATCTAATTCCAACCCCCTGCTATAGGCAGGGACACCTCCTTCTAGACCAGGTTGCTCACAGCCTCATTTGTCCTGGCCTTGCATGCTTTAAGGAAGGGGAAATACACAACATCACTGGGCAACCTGTTGCTGTGTGTCATCACCCTCACAGTGAAAAATTTCTTCCTAGTATTTAGTCTAAACCTAACCCTCTTCCAGTTTAAAGCCATTTCCCCTTGTCCTGTTGCTACGTGCCTCTACAAAAAGTCCCTCCACAACTTTCCTGTAGGCCCCTTCAGGTTATGGAAGGCTGCTATCAGGTTCCCCCCCAGCACCATCTCTTCTCCAGAAGGGGTTGAAGAGCCCCAGCTCTATCAATCCATCCTTGTAGAAGAGGTGCTCCAGCCCTCTGATCGTCTTCATGGTCTGCATTACACTTTCCGTAGAAGAAATTCAGTCAGTTATATTAGCTTATTTCTTTCCTGGCAATCTCCAAATGAGGTCTAATAGGTGCCTGAATTTAGTGAAAGTCTAATTTATGAACCCAACTTGGTGACTTGTTAAAACATACTGTTTAATCTTTCCAGATCTAGGAAGCAAACTTTCATCTTTGCTAGGAAGCCTCAACCCTCCCTTCTTTTCAGCTGCTCTGAACAAACTATTTAGTTACACCTTTTATTAGTATTAGGGTTGTGTTTTAAATCATTCAGTGTTGTCAATGCAGTTTCAGCTTCTGAGAATGCCCTTTGGACTGTCTTTCAACAGCCTTCCGAAGAGCAGGGGGAAAATTTCTCCAGCAGCTAGTACATGTAAAGTTTCTGTGATAGCTTGGACATAGCCTGAATATCCTAGCCTGCAATTTATTGCAAACAACTTGAGCAATCTGAGCCTAATGAAGGTTTTAAAGTCCTGCTTTGCAGCTTTGGGAGACCCTCAAGCTTATAACCAGCCCAAACAAGGCAAAGAGCTGCACTTTGCTGGGATTAGAGCAGCGTTCAATCAAGGTGCAACTGTTATAACAGCTTTACCCAGTTTTGCAATTCTGGCTCCAAGCATTCCAGTAAATTACTGTTTCCAAAGCTTTGATGGTTCATGATTTCGTCTCTCTCACAGCGGACTCATTTTTTCCAAGATTCAACATCTGCAGTGAGGCTGAGTGGCTGCATGTGAAACAAGGTGACAGAGAATGATCCCCCTGGCTAAGGCAGGGATGCAGTTAAGGGCACAGTAATCTCTTTCTCTCTGAAAAGTGATGGAAAAGCTCCATAATGGAGCAGACATTCCCTGTGCTGTACAGATGTCATATTATTGCCGTTACCCCGCTGCCCAATGGAAGCTAATTGAGGCATTTGAGCAAAAGGCTGGTACATCACAGAGTGTCAGTCCTGCACAGAGAACCCAGGTGTTCTGTGAGAACTAATTAGATCAGGAGTGACAGCAAGATGAGGCTTTGACAGGGGAAGCAAGAGGCTTGGGAGGGAGAAAAGGCAAAATGAAGGAATAATTAAATTAAAGAGTTCTGTACAGCAAGGAGGGGGAATAGTGCTGATAAAAAAATTGCACAGAAATTGGCATAGCTGTGGGGCCATCAGTAGGGTATGGTGAAAATCCCATGATGATGCGCAGGCTGGGCTCTTCCATGCTGTTGGTGCTTCTGTGCAGGCACCTGGTGGCAATGCAAACTGGCAGTGTTTGCAAGGGACTTTATACATATAAACTTGACTGAAGGAAGCTCTGAGCTTCTGCTGGAGCACAACAGGCATTGGCCAGTGGTAGATGTGGAGACATGAGCCCACTGGAGCCACGCTTTTCCCACCTCCAGTGCTGACTGAAGGACATGTTCAGCACACAGCTCTCTTTCTCTCTGGATGACATAATGACACAAAAAACCTTTACTTTAGATAAGATGCCTCGATTTTAAACTTTGCAGCTTCAGGAATGTTTCTAACCCTACTCCAGCAGTAAGCTGAAAGCATTGCTGCATAAAGTTACTCTTGCTGTTAGAAGATGCAGCATCTCCCTGTCATGTTTGTTTGCAGTTCATGCAGTTGCATCCTATCACTTTCATTTGTTTGCAGGCTGACTATTCATCTTCTGCATATTAAGATAGATTTTCTGCTTATTGTTACTGACATCATATCATAGTGATGCAAAAAAATATTTAATTTATGAATTCCATTGGAATTTGGTTTGTTCTGTATTACTGCCAACCAGAACTGTAGGCATGGGGATAGACTGTATCAACAACTCTCAACAGATAGTTTTGTCCAGCCATCTCTCGGGTGTTCAGCATTTCTAGTAAAAAAATATGTTGAATCCTATTGATTATAGAATCATAGAATATTTTGGGTTGGGAAGGACCTTAAAGATCATCTAGTTCCAACCCCCTGCCATGGGCAGGATTGCCAAGCACTAGATCAGGATGCCCAGAATCGCATAGTGATTGGGCTTTTATGCCTCCAGGGAAGGGGCATCCACGGCTTCTCTGGACAGCCTATATACCAATGCCTCACCACCTTCTGAGTAAAGAATTTCTTCCTAGTGTCTGACATAAGTGTTCCCTCTTTTAGTTTAAAACCATTCTCCCTTGTCCTGTCCCTATCAGACTGTGTTACATGTCGATCCCCTCCTGCTTGTAAGCTGACTTAAGTACTGGAAGGCCACAACAAAGTCTCCCTGGAGTCACCTTCTCTCCAAATAAAACAAGCTCAACTCTTTCAGCTGTGCTTTGTAAGAGAGGTGCTCCAGCATTTGATCATCTTTGGGGCCCTCTTCTAGACCCTCTCTAAGAACTCCATATCCTTGCTGCTTCAGTGGAAGCAGTACTCCAGTTGGGTCCTCACAAAGTCAGAGTAGAGGTGGACATTCACCTCTGTCAACCTGCTGGCCACTGCTCTGTTCATGCAGCCCAGGATACCGTTGGTATACTGGGCTGCAAGAGCACACTGCTGACTCATGTCCAGACTTTCAGCTGTAAGGATCCCCACGTCCTTCTCAACAGGACAGCTCTCAGTTTGTTATTCTCCCAGTTTTCACACGTGTCTGGAATTGCCTTGACCCAAATGCAGCACCTTGCACTTAGCCTTGTTGAACCTTGTTTCTCAGAGGAAGACAGTAAGCTCTAAAATAGTCAAACAATTGCTATTCTGTAATGCTCTATCAAAAGCTAATGAAGCTCTTTAGACCTTTGGTTGCACTTGTATAGCTCTTAATGTTCTTTAGAGAAGTTAAAAAAATAATAGTAAAACAAAAAAAAAAAAAAAAAACAAATGCATGAGGATGAATGTTTTATTTCTTTAAACAGTACTTTGCTTTGGAAAAAAATAGGATTGTACAGATTCTGGGGGGGATGCAATTTTTGAATTGGACTTTTAAATAATTCCTGATACTTAAGGGCCAATTAATGCTTTCAGCTTCTCATTCATTTCAGACATATAAGGATGGTAGAATGACTGCGGTTCTGTGAAGTGTTCTAGATTCAGTATTTTTAGTTTCATAAAAGATCCCCGTGAAGGTGAATTTGGAGGTGCAATTGGCAACTTTTTTGTTATTCAGGGAGATAATATTTTTTTTTCTTTCTGCTTTTAGTGTGTATAAAATTGAGAGTTTGTCTAACTCACTGAAATTTTAATGACACAATGTCTTGGCTCTTTAGATAACTCCTTTTCTTGTATAATTTCCTCTAAGTCTCATTTAGAGTCCGTAAAGTCAAAATTAGGTTAGTGACTTAGTTTAAAAAGATCATTTATGTACATTAAGTCGGGGAAAAAAACCATTACACAACAGTTTGGCATTGAGCAAGGTCCCAGCGGCAGTGCAATCACGTTGAACTGAATCCATCCTAAAGTTTGTTCTCCCCAGGCAGGATGAGCATGGTCAACCATTTGACTGAATGTCTCCTGCGGGAGTAGTTATATACTACATTTTCTTTGGCAGTGAAGCCAACTTGCAAAGTTCCCTGCTGTCCCTTTGGCTGTGTTGTTGCAACTGTGTATGAGGTTATAGCATAAAGCAGGTCTATGAAATTATCAGGGTCAAAACAGGAATCACAACCTTATTCTGCTGATTTCTTTTATTGTTGTTTCTACATTTTCCTTTGTAGAGCAGCACCACAAACAGTTGTGCTGATACAAAAGGACAGGGAGGTACAAAGGCAGGGAATGTAAGACAGAGAAGTGAAAAAAAATGAGGGCAGTAGGAAAGTCTTTAGAGAAGGAAACAAAAGCAGTATGTTTAATTTCATTCTTGCTTATGAGGTTTGTTTTCTTGATAGGCAAATGTTTGAGGTGGTACATCAGTAGCAGCTCACTTTTAAAGAGAAAAAAGAGAGATACTGATCTCAAGTTAGAAGCGAAAGACCAATGCAGGAATGTTTTATAGTGCATGCTTTTTATTTTCTTTTTTTTTTTTTCTTTTTTTTTTCACTGATGATGGATTCATTTTTAATATTTCCAGCGCTTTGTAATTTGATCTACTGGCTGCTATTTATTTTACTCAGTCATTTCTCTGTGTTTTCTTTTGTTTTGTTTTTTATTTATCTTCCTGCCCAATGCCACTCAAGTTTTGAACTTCTAGCAAGATTTCTATAATATTAGGAAGTCTTCTCAGAAGGGGGGGGCTAGGTTTATGAGGAGGGAAAAGCTCAGTAAATTATATATACAATTTGTAACTGTCAGAGTACAAAATACAAAGTACTTAAAAATAATGATAATAATAAAGCAAATGTTTGAATTTACATTCCATACTGGGAACTAGTATTTTAAACTGAAACTAAAGCCTTTATCTGAACTGTCAGTGTTATAGATGGTGCCTTTATATATATATATAAACGTTTGCATAGCTTTTATCGGCACTTAGCTGATTTAACATTCAAGTCTTTTATTTAGGAAGGAGGAAAAGATAATATTTCAAAGGAATATGAAAAATGCATGGCTTTTATTCAGGCCAGTCCATCAATCTGTCTCGCACTGGTTCACTTTGAACACAGAAGCCTTTCTTGTTGGTTGTTCAGGACGTGCTGTCTGTGAGAAGGATTCTGGGTCTGGCCTCCCATCTTGGTTTTCATACTGTATCTATAAAGCGTCACTGCTTCCATCCTCTTTTTTGCTCCAGTAGTCCTGGATTTGATGATGAAAGCTCTGGCCAGTCCTGAAGATTAATTTTGAGTCCATCACAGCCCAACGCAGCCTGTCAGAGCTGCTTCCCTGTCCCAGTGCTGGGTAGTCATGTGATGACCCATTTCAGGGGACAAGTCAGTGAGAACCTGATCCACATCTTTTGTAGTATTGGATTTCTTACAGTTGAACTCCCTAAATTGATTTACTTAACAATCTCAGGAAGACAAGCGCTGGTGCAGATGAGGCAGGGTATCTGGCTATGACATTCTCCTTAGAACTTCTCTGGCCATGGAGCAACACTCTTGAACTATCACAAACTATTGACATGGAAGATTTTATCACAGAAGTATTTGTTTCAGTCCCTGGTGCCACTTGTATGGCAGGAGGTGTAACAGTCTTATCAGGGAAATGATATTAGGAGTTATTCAATCCAGTGTGCTAAAACATAATAGAGCTGAATAGCAGGAAGCTTAGGTCAAATAAATTCAAATGGGAAAGAATGAATTCTGTCAAGGTGTATAAGCACGTTGTAAGCATATCAAAGAAGGTGATAAATTCACAGTGGAGCGTTTGTGCCAAGACTGGATGTCTTACTTAACAATAAGCTATAGTTCAGCCACCAGCAAGTTATTGGGCTTAATAGCATTCAGTTAGAAAGAAGGAAAGAAAAATTTCCTCTACCACAGTGGCTGAAATTCCATGGCCTGTATTAAACAGAAGGTCATGCCTGCAGAGGGCTGTGATCAATTCTTTTCAAAATCTATGAATCTCTGTTAGTTTTAAAGTTATTCAGCAAAACACATAGTCATTTGCTATATGTTTCACTGAACAAGTGAAGTCTCAGACCTCCTATACATGAAATTGGTTGCAGAAATATTCAGCTCTCAAACAGTATCTATCATTTCAATACACATCTCTGCATTCGTACAACCAGAAACTCCAGTGTCATCCATGCACACTTAGGTCACTAAAATTAGTTACTTACTTAGTTAATTAGTTCTATGGGTTAAATCGTGTTTCCGAGAAGGCAATGGGAATTGGAGGAAGGCTCTTTGTTGTTTAAGCCTCTGTCACCAGAATAGACCCTACTACCTTGGTATTAGTAAGCTTGAATTCCCATGGCAGAATCCAATGGTGGGGAAAGACAGGTCAAACTCCTGTAAAGACACCAGAGAGGATTTCACATTAAGCACTTGGAAGCATTGAGATGATATGACTATGAACAAAGTGAGGAAATGTATCCTTGGAAAGTCTTTTTCTGGGGTCCTCTCTGGACAGCAGGTACCAGGTTTTTTTTTCCCTCTCAGTGCTGCATTTTCCATCTTTTTTTGCTGATATTCTGCAGTGCTTGGTCAGGAGTACAAATTAACATTCTACCTAGCTAGGTTGGTGGAGTTTCACCCTAGCAACAGGCTCTTCTGAAGGCTGATCAAAATATCAGATAACAGCCATCCCTCCCCATGAATGTCTAAATCTGAACAAATAAGCAAATAGAGAATAAACAAAGAGAATAAACAAAAACCAACAACCATGATTCCCATTACAAAATCAGCCTCTTTGCTATCTTTCCTCTTCAATGAAGCCCATACTTTTCCTGAAGCTTCCTCAGAAGTTCAACCAATAAACTAGAATTGGGGTTCAAAACTTCTTCCAATCTGCCAGGTCGTTCTGCAACATTGGCCCATAGAAAGAAAAGCTAACTCTGTGACATGCTGCCACTTAAATAATGCATTCCTCTTCCAGTCTTTTTAGACCATACTTATAGCTTCCTACAGACAAGAGTAAATTAGAGAGTCTTCTAAACAATGTGTTTTCCACAGAAATGCGACAGAAATGGTATGGAGTCCCATGTCCTTTGGTCTCAGTTTATAAAGCCCTGACAGCTGAATTCAGCTTATTCTTGTGAGAATTGTTGATTATTATTATTTCTTTTTAAGATAAAAATCTCTCTCAGTTACAGAGAGTTTACAATCTCCGCCTGAGAAAAAGCTGAAAGCTGTAAGTCAAACCTTAAGGGTTTATTTCCTTCTTCTTGAATATTATGATTCTTAAGCATCATCTCAATTTTTTGGGTGGGGAAGGTCAGGCTGGCATTGTTATCCTGCTTTCTCCAATTCCAGTGTCTCCTATTTATTGCTGTTCTGAAGAAAAGTAGTTTTACTGCTTGTCAAGATGATGTGAATCCAAGGCAATGAAATACAATGTGTATTGCCAGCTCTGTGTATAGGGCTGTAGTTTTAGTGGACAAAATCCCCCACTGCTGTCTCTTCCTAAGAAGCACACATCTCATCCATTTTCATTGTTTCCTCTCTTTGATGTTCTTAGTGAAATTAATCATTTCACAGCAGCAAAGGCTTGCTACTGGCCTCCTGTGACTTAGCTATCTATCATGGATTTTATTTAATATAATAGTGCAAAGCCTTCTTGCATTCAAATCTGTTTTGATGTTTGTTTAGGAAGCTCATGAGTTATTATCTCCTTTCCCCACCCATTCAAGCTATGCAGAGATTAGGAATTGCTGGTTGTCACTCCACAGCCACTGTGGCCACTTGAAGTGCTTGTGGTATTAAGCTTCTCCTCCTCTTTATGCATAGGTTCTCACTTTCTTATTCTCATTGCAGATAAGAGAATCTCTTCTGCACTTCTGCGCAGGGCCTGTGAGACGTTCCAGGACCATAGCCATTCTGTAACACAGCACACCTTCGGGCTGGAATAGCTCTCTGATCTGCGTGTTCATTAGGCTGGGATATCTGAATGAAAATCTCAAGCACAAACTCCAAACAAGTACAGAAAAATCTGATGTATTGGAGGGAGGCAGGTGGAGAACCTACGTGAACTTTAATAGGCTTAAATGCTATCAGTTACTCACAGATAGTGTCACTGCAGAAGGAGCCATTTATTCTTGAAATAGTTGTCACACATAGCTCATTCAGCTGTCTTGGATCAGATCGTGATGAGATGAGTTGCAATATGTGTGATCTAACAAACTTCACAGACAATAAATGCATGTCACATTGGAGGAATATGAAGTTCCTATCCAATGCCATCAACCCTGTTTCAAGTCCTTAGGAAAATCTTATGTTATGCTGCAAAAACAGATGGTTGAAATTAAGAATAGCCACAGCAGTGTGTTAATTGTGGTGAGAGCTGAGGAGGGACTGTTAAATTCACAAAACAGGAGCTGGTTGGTTTTTTTGTTTTTTGTTTTGTTTTTTTTTTTGTCTAAGCCAAGACTCCATTATTGTCTGCTAAATTTTTCCCAAGAAGAATGACCAAAAGACTATGAGACACACACACAGATACTTGGTTCCTTTACCTTTTAGATCAACACCGTGTTCGTACATGCTGGAGACTTATTGTAAGAAAAAACATCTCTTCGTTAAATTCAGCCAAAGCTAAAGACCATCATACAGTAATTTCATCAGCTATCAACCTCATAATGCAATTCCATTATGTATTGTACTAATGCAGTGGTTTGATCATTCCGAGACTATTGATTTACTGATTTAATTTTAATTGTGATCTCAATGTGACCACTGCATTGTTCAGTCTTTAATTATCCTAGTAAAAATGCAGTATATTACCTCACTAATAGGTGCTTTTAAGTGAACATTTGCTTGCTCATCCTTTTAAATAAATCCATTAAATATATACAGAACTGTTTTATTCTGTCTGCCTTCAATGTAGGTCACAGACTTTGAAGACACAATTAACCTCAAGTGAGAAATTTGCAAGCCACTACGTTATTGTACTGGATAGTAAAACCGAGGTCTTTTCACCTTTTAATGTAAGATACTATAAAGACTAAAGTTTCTTGCTGGAGAGAGAACTCCAGAGCACAGATGAAAAGATAGGAAAAAATGAGCAGAAATGCTAAAGTTTGAAGTTTTCTTTTTCCTTTCTTTTCATTGAGATATCACTCAGGAAGCACAGTACCAAGAAGGGCCCATCTGGTGATACTATTAGCTGAATACTTCCTTTCACAAACTGATGGGCAAATCTTATACAAGGGGAAAAGAAAAGTAAAAAAAATGGACAATTCTTTTTAATGTTGTTATTCATGTTGCAGTGGTTGAGTAAGATGCTTAAGCTTCATTTTATGTACTAGTGTGCTAGTAACGTTGCACTCCTTTCATCCCATTCTCAGGATTCTTTCAGGTAGAAGTACAAGATTTTTTTATCCTTTTAATTCCAGCTAAAATAAACATCAGAGAATAGAGAAAAAAAAAATCCCTTAACAAACATTAAATAAATATCCAAATGTACAATTATCTACACGTACGGAAGTGTGTCCAGTAGCGTCATGAGTTTGGTAACATTGATCCTGGAGAGCATATTAACATTCAGAAATAGAAATTCAGAAATTTGAAATTTCAGATGTGCAGATCACATACGTGTATGAAGAAAATCTTTAGTCTTTCCTTATTTCACATCCAGAATCATTCAATATGCTTCTTCTTGAAACTATATATAAGGACATACATGTTCTTTCATTCTTTCTGCATAAATGATGAGTTAATATATCCACTTTTCTTGGACACATCTTTAAAGTCACTGTGATTACTAAATTTTTAGTGTTAGTGATTTTTGGTCACCGATAGAGAGACGCAGCTAATGCCAAGTATCAAAGACACTTGACACTAGGTAAAATGCAGAAGATCTACAGTGCCAACAGCCCCCTGGGGAGCATATGGGCACCAGAGAAGAATCTACTTGGGTCACATCTCCTTAAGTGCTGTAAGAACTTTGTAAATTCTGGAAACCCCAGTCTATTAAGGACTGAATCAAAGAATCATACTATGGCCTGGGTTGAAAAGGACCACAATGATCATCTAGTTTCAACCCCCTGCTATGTGCAGGGTCAACAATCAGACCAGGCTGCCCAGAGCCACACCCAGCCTGGCCTTGAATGTCTGCAGGGATGGGACATCCATAACCTCCTTGGGCAACCTGTTCCACTGTGTCAGTGGAGGAAGGGTCATGTTACTCCCATTTACAAGAAAGGGAATAAGGAGGACACCGGGAACTGCAGGCTGGTGAGTCTCACCCCTGTGTCTGGGAAGATCATGGAACAGACCCGCCTGGATGACATGCTTGATCACATGAGGAATGAGTGTGATCCGAGACAACCAGCACGGCTTCACCAATCTGTGGGCCTTCTATGATGGAGTGACGGCACCGGTGGACAAGGGAAAGGTAACCGATGTAATTTACCTGGACTTGAGCAAGGCCTTTGACATGGTCCCCCACCACATCCTCATCTCCAAATCGGAGGGATGTGGATTTGATGGGTGGACCACTCTATGGATAAGAAACTGGTTGAAAGGCCACAGACAGATGGTGGTCATCAATGGTTCTGTGTCCAGGTGGAGGCCGGTAACGAGCAGCAATCCCAGGGCTCTGTCTTGGGACTGGTGCTCTTTGACATCTTTACCAATGACATCGGTGATGGAATCCAGTGCAACCTCAGCAAGTTTGCTGATGACACCAAGCTGAGTGGTGCAGCTGACATGGTGGAAGGGATGCCGTTCAGAGGGACCTCGACAGACTGGAAAAGTGGGCTTGGGTTAACCTGATGAGGTTCAACACAGCAAAGTGCAATGTTTTGCACTTGGGCCAGAGGAATCCTAGGCATCCATACAGAATGGAAGGAGCAGTCCTTGAGAGCAGCCCTGCAGAGAAGGACCTGGGGTCTTCATGAACCAGCAGTGTGCCCTTGCAGCTCGGAAAACAAATGGTATCCTGGGCTCCATGTGAAGAGGGGAGGCCAGCAGGCACAGGGAGGTGATTGTCCCCCTCTACTCTACTCTTGTGAGGCCCCATCTGGAATATTGCGTCCAAGCCTGGAGCCCCCAGTATAGGAAAGATGGAGAGCTGTTGGAGAGGGTCCAGAGGAGGGCCACAAAGATGATCAGGGACTGGAGCACCTCCCCTGTGAAGACCAGCTGGGCTTGTTCAGCTTGGAGAAAAGAAGGCTGCAGGGTGTCCTCATTGCAGCCTTTCAGTACCTAAAGGAAGCCTACAAACAGGAGGGGAATCAACAATTTGAAAGGGAAGATAACTGCAGGACAAAGGGAAATGGTTTTAAGTTGAGGGAGGGAAGATTTAGGTTGGATGTCAGGGGGAAGTTCTTTACTATGAGAGTGGTGAGGTGCTCAAACAGCTGCCCAGAGAGGTTGTGGATGCCTTGTTCCTAGAGGTGTTCAAGTCCAGATTGGATGGGTTCCTGGGCAGCCTGGTCTAGTATTAAATGTGGAAGTTGATGACCCTGCATGTGGCAGGGTGGTTGGAGATTCATGATCCTTTTGGTCCCTTCCAACCCTGGCTATTCTGAGATTCTGTGACTCTGTGATTCTGTCACAACCCTCTATGTCAAAAACTTCCACCTAATATCCAATCTAAACCTCCCCTGTCTTAGTTTAAACCACTCCCCCTTGTCTTATCAGTATCCACCTTCATAAACAGTCATTCCTCCTCCTGTTTATACACTCCCTTCAATTACAGGAAGGCCACAATGATGTCTCCCCAGAGCCTTTTCTTCTCCAAGCTTCTTCCTTCTTCCCTCCTTCCTCCAAGCTTCTTCCTTCTTCTCCAAGAATGAAAAGGGAGTTCAGAGAAGTTACCCAGGGCATGGACAATTTGAACCTCCTGGTGGCATGTAGGTGAGATGTTTGAAAACTTGCTTGCTATCATCAGTATCTACATTGAGTAGGAGCTCTTTCTGTCTTCTAATTCTGAATGTCTTCACCTCTCATATGTCTGTTGCTTGCTTTAGCATTCTCAAAACTTTTGCATAAGCTAATCTAACTCACTAAAATGGGAGAAAATATCTTGAGGGAGGGAAGAATGGATGGTTTTCTGCTATTTTGATAGCACAGTGTCCTACAGTAGTGAGTCATTTTATGGGAGTGTGAGACCTCAAGGCTGTGAAAGATCTCTTCTGATAGCAGAAGACCATTACGGCATTTTCCTGCATTTGAAGCCGTACCTCTAGTATCTCAACTTGGCAGTACTCGTTAAGCTCATCCACAGAGCTATGCATCTGACTTTGTGGTCAGGTGGTGTTTGGCCACTATAAGAAGAAAAACATTCCATACCTCAGAATGTGAATGGGCTCCTTGTGGCATTTCTGAAACAGCAGCAAGCAGGACATCCAACTTCAGGTGAACACCTTGAAAGTCTTGCTGTTTTCTGTGTTTTCTGTTTCAAAAAGGAATGTGATGGTTCACCTCAAAACTACAGTTACCCTCTTCAGTAACTTAGGTACTTATCCCTCTGAAATACTTCTAATTAGTTTGGTAGGGATGGACTGCAATTGTAGTTGCTGTGGAATTTTCATTGAATTTAGATCCCTTTCTTAATCAAGCCATTAACTTTTAAAGAAGCTGTAGAGATGAACATAATGTAGCAGCAATAAAAATAATTAAGGTTGCAAATGGGTCTTCGTTACTGTCTGGAAATTTGCAGAGGAAATCTAAGTTTTGACATATACTGTTATTGTCATGCTGCATTGATATTCAGTCTGATAGTTGCACAATGAATCTCTATTTTTTTCCCCAGCATAATGTGAGACAAATTTACACAAGATGAGAAATCCACACTAGATGAGAACATCTATGTGTTCAAAATGCAGACTTTTAGCCTGATACAGTGAGAAAGGAAGTCTGTAACTGAAAATTAATTCATACTGGGAAGTACAGTCAGTAGACAATTACTAAGATACAGCTAGTGTTTATTGCTACAGGAACTTTACACAAGATTTATAACATCTAAAAGCAATTACCTTTACATGTAAAGAACAGTGTAAAAAGATGAAACTTAATTACTCTAGAAGCCTTCAAACATTCTTTATCTCCTATAAATAATCATCAACCAGACAGCAATTAAAAAAAAAAAAAAAAAAAGCATGAAAGTCGACATTTTGTCTGTATCAAATGACAACCAAAAAAAAATCCCTGCTTTGTCTGCAATTCTTCTATCAGTTTTGCACTGATAGAACGACTGTTCTGCTTCAGATGCAATAAATGAAAATCTGATGTAACTGGAAGTAAAATAGGCTTAAGATTTTAAGAGTGGTCATGTGTATCACTGCATCTTTCATCTGGTATGCCTGACACTTTCTATGCCACTGATAACCTCAGGAATGTGGTTGTACCTCACAGGTACAGGCAGTGTGAGATGGAGCTTCCCTCTGAGCATTAATGTCATTGGTGAGAATGCAAAAAAACCCACATTTGAGTGTTGATTCACACCAGAAACAATGAAATGCTCAGAATCGCTCAGAGCTCTTCTTGTTTGTTTATATGCATGTTTTTAGGGGCATGTTTTTAGGGAGGGGAAAGTTTGTTTTATTTCATTTATGTTTTTATTGAAATATGACTCAGATACTGCACAGATCTTGGTCCTGTAATCCAGGAGTCTTGGACATTAATGTTATTTTGTTCTTTTTTTTTTTCTTTTTTTTTTTTTTTTCTTTTTTTCTCTCTATGATTCACAACTTCAGACTCTTAAGGGCTGAAATACCTAAGAAATGGGGTGTGGGATCTGTGTTAACATACAGAAGATACAGGTAATAGGATACCAAAGGTCCAATGGGATAAGATTAAGTAATGGTCTCTTTTAAGTCTGTAGAATTTAAACTAAGTACCTTGATCTTTGATTGAGTTAGTATTTTTATAGAATTTTCCCCATTGTACCAACTTTAGAAGGGGACATTCAAGATGAGGACTGTGAAAATTCACTTTCTCATTATAGTGACCACAACTTTAAGTTATGCTCCTTTTTCTTCCTTTCTTTTTAAGACTGATATATGAATAAATGCTTACTGTTTGACTGTGAAAATAATGAAGATCTCCAGTCTGTAACCTTGTGATTTCACTGTGGTGGTTGCAGAGGAGTTTTGACTCCATGCACAGGCGCGTAGAAGTGATGAGTGTTTCAGTACACTTTTATCCCTGGAGTGAAAGGATTCTGTTCAACAAATTGGTTACAGAGAAAGAGAGAAAGTATGTGTGTGAGTGGAATTCTGCCTCAGATATTCCCTCTTCAAATTACTTCCAAGATTAAAGGAGTAATTAAAAAAAAAAAAAAAAAAAAAAAAAAAGTCACAAAAAGATTTATTGGCCTGTGCTTGTAGAGCTGTGGTTTTCTGCTTTTGTTAGAGCCGCAGCAACCTTTTGGTTTATTTTAGGTGCTGGGAAGGCATCTGTGGCAGCTGCATAGAAGCAGCAGGTTGTGCTGAAGTGATTTGGAAGAGCGAAAAATGTGCACAGGGAACATGCAAACTCCTGTGATTTCCTGAGTAGCAGCACGTTGCTGGGCTCAGAGAAGGGAGTTTTCCTTTGCAAGACTCTGACAGCAACCCCAGGTCTTCATCGTGTCCGTTCCATTCTCAGACTTAGTGAATTAAGGTAGCTGTAGCAATATTTAGCATCAGACAGACAGACAGACAGACATCCTCAAACTACAACCTCTTCTCTGAGCTTCACATCTGAAAGAAAAACGTAGTCAAGCTCAGGATATAGATGAACAAGGGAAGATTTTTCTGCAGAGCTGATGGAGTGTTATCAAGAACAGTTCAAGATGGAGTCACAGCTGGAGGTCTGGCAGCAGTGTCAGACCCCTGGTGACAACGCAGAGCCGCCATGCTGTGGTCTGGCTGCTCCTTCATCACATGTGATGGGGGAATCAGGACTTGATGGCAGAACAGATTTTGTCCTTTGTGAGCTGCTTTGGTACAAAAGACAAAATGTATGTGTGGGCTATTATGCACAGACCTCCTGGGTGACTTCTCAGTGCTTGATTACATTTTAATTATTTTTGTAATGTAAAAGTGAGCCCACTCTCCTGAGACGAAGTAGCTGTTTCTATTAATCTACCAGGTTACAACAGAGGATCAGCAATTAGCTCCATGCTTTTTATTATGCTGCAATTATTAATAACAAGGGGACTACAGGAGCACTATTTTTCACAGCAAATCCCATTTGGTCAAGCAGTCAGATGTTTCATTTTGGACTGAACTTGACAGATGCACCAAAGGTGCTGTGAATTGCACTGGGCTGAGAGGAGCCTGGGAGGGGATGTCTCCAACTTAGGTATGCCACATAACATTGCATCACCAAGAGCATCAGTTCCAGGTTTTACACAAAAAAGTTTCAAGTGAAGAACAGCAAGCAACCTTCTCAACCTACCATCATTGCTGTTATACTTAATAACAGCATAAACTGCTTCTTCAGAATTTCTGGTTACTTCTACTGGCCATTCAGCTGCAAGCTGACAGAGTATTTGGGGACTGTATCTTAAATGCTTGTCCTGTTCTTTTGTGTCTCTCATCGTCTGCAAACAGACACTTCTGGGAACAAGACTGTGATATGGACAAAAGTAGATATTACAGCATCATGTTCCAGGCTACCTGTGAACTGTACAAAGTTCATTCAGCATCATTTTTCCCAGGCTATATGTCTGCAGACATATCTCAGAACAAACTCAGGGAGAATTATTTTTGCATATTTCCTTTTTACATGGACAAAAATCGTTCTAAATATCATTTTACTGAAAATGCACAGTTACTGAGTATATCTGCAAGAGAATAATAAAATCATAGAATTATTTGGATTGGAAGGGACATTTAAAAGACAACTAGTCCAATTTTCCTGCAATGCACAGGGATATTTATAACTAGATCAGGTCGCTCTGAGCCCTGTTTAGCCTAATCTCAAATGTACCCAGGGACAGAGTGTTCACCACCTCTCTGGACAACATATTTCAGTGCTTCACTACATTTATAATGAAAAACTTTTTTTCATATCCAGTCTAAAACTTCCCCCACGATACAAGCATATAGAAAGGACTGTGAACTAAATACTCAGTTCTAGCTTACCTGAATTTTTCAAACCTTGGTAAAATGATTAGATTATCCTTCTAGAAATGGTTTTGGTGATTGTTTCTGGTAACTTCCCAGCAAAACAGAGATTTTAACAACTAAAATTTTTTTAAGGAGTCCTGCTCTTATTTGATAGCTTCTGTGAGGAAAAGAGCTTTACAAGATTAGTGTCCCTCTGAGCAATTAAGTAGCAGGGTCCCCTAATCTCTGAAGTCATACACAAAACAAATTGAGAAGTAGATGTTGCTTCTCTGGGATCATAACAAGTATTTATAGCTTTTAATACATGTGAGCTTACTTGGATCTGTCAGGATATCGTTTTGTGCTAGTCAATAGGAGTAATTCTGTCAGTGGAGTTGAGGAGGTGAAATTGGAATGATGACTAATATGTCTTGATTTTCTTACCTGTTCAGGGGAAAAAAATAAGAGATCTTAGAGAAACTTTGGAGAACTTTAAATTTTGTAGTTTATTTAACTCCTTCATTAAATAAAAGAGAAG
>NW_024962253.1:5126821-5135246 GCF_019238085.1 Lagopus leucura
TTTTTTAAAAAAAAAAAAAAAAAAAAAAAAAAAAAAAAAAAGACTTTCAGTCTTTTCTTCAAAGGATTTTGGAGTCCAAACAAGATTTAGTACTAAGCTTTAATTTCCACTCTGAATAAATGCTATCAGGTGATTTATTGTCCTTCAGAAATAAATGGTTGTAGTGGAGCATCATGTACTGCAAAAGTAATGGGGTCTCAGCTCTGTTCCCTGCAGTGCCACTTAGTCCATACACAAACATGCAAGTTAGGGAAACACAGAGTAGTAGCACTTCCACAGCTCTAGCAGTGCCAACTGAAGAAGAACAACAATAACTGTACAGTCCATATCCCTGTCTGATGTCTGTTTTCTGCTCTGCTTACAGGTCATTTAAAGTACTTGTGTATTTTGACTGAGAATACTTAACTCTTCTAGCTTCCAGAATAAAAAGTGAGCAGGCGAATCTGCTGGGTGCACTCCCAAATCAATACCTGAAAGTGCATTTAGGTGCAGGCTGTCTGCTGTTAACCAGTCCGTGCCATTGAGCTTTGTGTATTCGGCTGATTACATTCATTGCCCTACAAGGAGCTGCATGTAGGAGCAAGCATGTATGATATTTCTGTAATGACAGCTCAAAGGGAAGTACTATTATTTAACTGGGGAGGAAAAAAATATAGATATTAATGGAGTTAAGAAAAAGAAATTGTATGTGTGATATGTACGAGAGGCAGCAAGAAAAATCTTTGCCTGGCTTGTGGTAGTTGAAGTTGTATCCTGAATAGTGCAGAGGGATGGAGGGTGGGCATCAGTGCTGCAAATTCTACGGCCCAAAGGCCTGGCTGCCCCAGGGCAGGCCCTTCATCACGGGTCTGTCTCTTTTCCTTCAGAAAGCTCTGGATCTGCCTTGTCAGTGTGAATAACTGCTGTGTCAAAGAGGTCAGAATCAAACCATGACTACCCATCAACCTTGTGGGGGTTTCTTTCTTCTTCTTTTCAGATATGCTTTGTTGTGTTAGTCATACTATACTTAAGCTTACAAAGTGAGCTTAAGAGAAAAAAAATAATTAGCATGCAGTTCATAAATGTGACATTGATGAATTATAGCGTAGCTATTGATTAATCATATATCTGTTCCAGTGGTCTGAGCTCCATAACTAGAAATCACTTTAGACTGACCTGTAAAGTGTTACCCAGTGTAAGAAATTAAATCAGAGTCTGAATGTTAGAAAAGTACGGGGTAAGGTTTAAATCCTTGCTGATGCACAAGTAAACGGGCTTGATTAACACTAATGGAAAGCTAACTACATATGTCTGCAGTGTACTGATATGAGAATAAACTTTAACTGATTGAATACTCCTTCATATTTATCCCATCTTAGGTTCTATTACAGGCACCTTATTAATTGGAAAGTATGACCTCAACCTAGCTCTGATAGAGCTGCCACAAATATAAGCATGCCATTTATTCAGCCTTTATACTGCAGATGCTAATCAGATAAGTTTTATTTCTACAGTCTTAGAGTGTACTTAGTTTTTCATTAAACACAAATAGAGATGAGGATTAATTTATGCAAATAATTCCTCCAGCTTCAATGGAGAATATTTTTTAAAATTTGAACACAATTCAGGAAGGTAGAAAACATACTATTGATATTAGGCACAGATATCAGTGGAGATTAATTAGCTGGAAAACAGCTGTTGAATATTTTTGACAGGAAAAATGAATGTTAAATATTTTGCTTCTCTTTCACACTTATTTGTCTTAATTCCTGACCAAAAATAAGTATTCAAGAACTTGTAAGTAAGAAACAGCCTTGGCAATTTTTTCAGTGTACTCCAAAATTTTCATTTTAAAAAGAGGAAAAATCTTACAATAAGTCCCAGAACATAGTGGTTTGCTTGCTGTTTTTATAGTTATTTCTATTAAAAATTGATCATGGTATTTTTGTTGAATTACATGTTTCTAGTTTGTGGTAGAAACATATAACGTACAAAAACTGCTGCTGAAACAGCTTCTTTTTCAAGGGAGCATTTCCTATTTCACAGAAGATAAAGGTTTTTAAATCCTGGAAGAAAATGTTGTCTTCTTAAGTTTAGAAGTCTAGGGATGTTTCACTGGATGCTTTCTAAAGAATCTTTCCCTTTTCACCAATTACAAGTGTACCGTCACACTTACTGTTGCAATGAATCCAGGGAACACAGGCACCATGCTTCTGGCTGCTACTCCGAGAGATTTTGTTTTCCCCTGTACCCAACGTCAAATTTCTTGCACTATTTTGATTGTAACCTGCAAACCTATGGGTGTGATTGCTTAAAGCCCTTTCTCTTTTGCTAGCATCCTCCTTGATTGTTGTGCTCCTAATTTGTACGTTTCCACTCAATTAACATTACTGAAATGATAGTGATTGTAGTAGAGATTGTAGATTAAGAAAACAGAAAATTTGCTTATGTAGATAGATAGATAGAAATACATTTTTGAAGGCAGCTAGAGCTCCTGTGACTCCAAATTTAGGCAAAGATAAGATGACAACCATCCTCCCATTTCTGGAAGTAACAAAACCCTTGCGGATCATACTTCTGAGTAGTTGTCAACATAATTATAGTGTCTGTAAAATAAACTGCTACTGAGCTCTTCTACTACTAATGTCTTTTCTCTTTCTCCTCCCAACCTTACGTGCCTTTGAATACAATGACATCAGTGTGAATTAATTCTATATCTGAATGTTTTTCTTGTGTAACAACTCAACCCAAAAAAGTAAAACAATACTTAACAATGAGAAGATTTAAAATGTTTACATGAGAAGAGAATAAGATCAGTGATAGTTAAAAAATCACTTTATCAAATTCAATTACTAGGTGCAATATGCCACAGCTGACTGCTGACTTTAGTTATAGTATAATAGAGAAACAGTATTTCATTTACACCCTTCCTGAAAAATGTGTTGGTTACACTTCATGAACTAAAATCACAGAGTGGATAAGATTTTGGCAAAAACAGTTTGAAAGTAGAAGCTATGGATGTTAAATCAGACGAGAGCATTCCTCATAAAATACTATAGAGGATATCAGATTGGCCAGTGCTTCTAATTATGTAGATATCTGCTAGAAATTGCATCAGCCTTCACTGATGATGCACATTTTAATGGTAGTGAGCAAAATCCTTCAGAAAAAGGTCTCTTCCTGAAAAAAAGCATTTCACATATGCAGATATTCGTGTTTAGAAAGTTGACAAAAGGGTAATCTAGAGAACAATGAATAATAAACTTTCCCACCTCGTCTGTTGAAAACACCTCCTCTAGCAAGAAGAGACAAATATGATATGAAAAATGTAATTTTAAAAAGTGTGTTACTGACACTGTAGTTTATGCTGGAGCAAAAGATCAGTAACAGGGTTTGGGGTTCACTGATGTCCAGAAGAAGTTTGGGAATTTTGACCTCTGTGGACTAAGTTGGGCACAACAAATCAAGTCTCTCTGTATTAAGTAATCAGCTGAGCTTATATCTGGGTGCATCATTTAGGGCACTGGCAAGCACTGATAATAAGCTGCCTGCATCCTGCTCTCTAGACAAGGATGATTTTTCTTCTCTTTTGGAAATATGTTGATTGTCCATATTTTAAAGAGGCAATTTGGACAAACTACTTCCTACCTTCGACAGATGTTGTGCTAGTGTTGTAACAGAAAGTGAAAGATAGCTAAAATCTAGAATATGACTTTATAGCATGTCTACTGCAGTACCCACAAATAAAGACAATTTTTAAAAGAGGGACAGTCAGCTGCAGTGTTGGTTTCATTATGTTCAATTGAGAGGCTCCAATGAATACAAACTGCTTAGTTCACTTCTCATTTAGAAACAAATCCACCTACAATCATACACTTATTTTGAGGAGATTTAAAACTGTCTCAGTTGTGAATCTTTTAAATATCCATCTAAATGTCCAGGCGAAGTGCCAAGTAGAAATCAATCTATGCTGACTCTTTGAAATCTTCCAAGTGTGATAAGCCTTCCAGGAACATTTGTCCATTTTATATTACCTTCAGGAGCTTTTACAGTGAAAGTCTCACCTCTTTTCTACTGCTTTGCAGGGAGTAGCAATTAATTATTTTTAGCTGAACATACTCCTTGAAAGCAAAATTAGCATCTTGCCAGAGCTGTGTGAGAGCAAACTCGTTCCTGGCATGTTTTGATAGAGGAATACACTTTCTTTAGAAAATGAGGGCAATAAAACCAAAATGTGCGAATTTACTGTGGTAGTTCACTATATTTTCAGTTTTTTATGGAAAACTTTGCAAAAGTTTATGTTTAGGTGCCTCTCTTCCTCAATAAAGGGTTCTGAGATCTTCCCAGGAGCTATTGCTTCTCAGTGGCAGGAGACATGAAAAACTACTTGGAGAAGGTTGCTCTAATGAGATAAATATTCTGTTTTGTGGTATACTAACAAGTCAACATCCTCTGTCTGTCTGTCTGCCTAGGTGTGTATTTTACATCTGTGATACCATGCCTAGAAGTTAAGCTTTACCTTCTGCCTTATTGTTATTCTTGTCCCATTTCTCTTATTTCTTACTTTTGTTCAGGACTTCTCTATTTTGATTTCACCAAGGCTTACCAGCCTTCTCTGTGGGGGCTTAGGAGGATCTCTCAGCAAATTCCCACCATTCTGGAATGGAAAAAACTGGGATCTGCCATGAAGGGGCTTTTCTGCATTTCAGCTGAGTTCTGCCAGTTCAAAAGGTAGGATTACCAAGGTAGCAAAGGAGAAAATCACAAGAGACAAAGATCATAGTGAAATAAAAATTAGGTACAGCAAGTACCCAGGTAAATAATGAAATGTCTTCTGTTGCTCTTGACATTTCACAAATGTTTTGAAGTGATGTGAGCTAAAATTCAGCACATCTTAACTTCTTGCTCAAGAGGAAAGTGTATTCAAGATGGTTTCTTTTTATTCATTTAGAGAGAGTTAAGCTCTATCTCAAAGCTTCAGGCAGTTGACTGATTGATAATCTTGAAAATCTACTGATTGGAAAGACTATATATCACATTAGCTGTTTCAGAGTTAGATTTTACTTGTGAAGGAGACTAACAAAGAAAAATAAAGCACAAAAAAAAGCACAAATTAAAAAAAAAATTCAAACTAATGAACTGATATAGATTAAACTAGTTTACCTAATTATCTCAGATTCAAAATTGAGAAAGCATAGATCAGCCATTGACAACTTCATGCCCCTAGGAGTGGATATTTCAAGCACTCTTGAACCACAAAAAATCATAGATTAATACATTTTAAGCCTTTTGCTTTTATGTTTCCAAAATGAATGGGATTTGGGTCAGAGGTATCAATATGTTATTACCTTTTATTTATTTATTTTTTTAAAATACATTTCTGGTGATTTATCTGAGACAAATGAATGCTTTCAGTTGCAGCTGTCAGTAGACCAGAGTTTACAGTGTAAGAGCAATGGTCCAAATCTAATCTTGGTTTCCTTTTCCTGACGAAATGCCTATTCTGCATGCAGTTCATCTCCTATAGACAGAACCCCGCTAGCTTCTGAAGGGGCTAATGCTAGTAGCTGGTAGTGAAGATCAGGCTGACCTTCAAAGTTCAATACTTTGAAATAGTACATAGCACAAAACTTGGGGTATTTGTAGTACTTTTCAGTGGGGTTTCTGAGTTCCAGGGCAAAGTATGATGTAGTTGGACTGCCAGCGCAACCCAAGTAAGCACATCCCCAAGGTGCAAATTATCCTTGTTCTGCTACCCCATTGAAAACCTGACCAAGTGTGAAACTGATTTTCTATATCCTGCCTCCCCTACTGAACCCTATTATCATGTAAGTATTATTATCTACTCTGATATAATGCTGTTAAGTGATAGCTATTTTACTGTGGCTGAGCTTTGCTTGCATTTTCCATGGAGGTTACAGATGCTTAAGCTTTGTGTGCATTCAGAAATGATTGGTGATATTTATTAACAGAGGCACACCTGCCCAGGATTGTTAAACAAAAGACATATCTAGATAAGGGAGTAGCTGAACAAGACCTCTCAGGAAGCTGCAACACTTCTGCAGAACAATATTCTACTTTATTTTCTTTTTTTATCCATTTACTTGTGGCTGTTTTCAGAGACCAGGGAGTATGCTGTCTGGGCATTCAACATGAGCCAACACATTCCTTCTTATATGCCTAGATTTACGTTTGTGATCATTATACCCTTTCAATACCATTTGAAGGAAGCCCATAATTTTTCCTATCTGCATCACACATTCTTTCCCAAATCTGAAAGTTAAGTCACATTTTCTGTCACTAAATCATCAGGAAAATAGGAGATCAAGAAACAAGTAGCTTCATGGCTGCTATGCTGTACTGATTGTTAGCAGCACTGGAACCTGATCTGTTTTAGATTACTCTTTTCACACTCTACTCCTTTCCACTTCTCCTCCCTACTTCTTCATTTTGTATGGAAATTCTGCCCTGCCTAATTCAGTTATTTATGTAGCTAAATGGAGGAGAAGAGAGTAAGAAACCATTAAAACAACGTTCTCCTCCCCTCTCTAGCCTTTTCTATCCCAAAACAGTGTTCACTATACAATTTGGTGAGAAATTAACGGAATCAGATCTGGAGACTCAAATCCCAACACCACACTTCTTCTCTAAAACATTTCATTTTGTTAAAACATCATTATATAGAAATTTAAAAAAAAAAAAAGTGCAGAGAATTGTCATGATTAATGGACTTTGAGGTCCCATTTTTAACTGCACACAAGACATCTCCAACCTTGTGAACACCTTTTACTAGAATAACAGATCTGTAGGAGACAAATTCTGTTATTACTTATTTCTAACTCTGTAATTAAAGTAAGTGAAATGAAAAAAGGTTTAAGACAGGACAGAATAATATTTCAACTTACACCACAGAATACTGAACTTAATTAATGATTGCAATGAAGTAAAAAATTTACTCAGGCGTAACATAAGTGGTGAATTTGACCATATATATAATTCTCACATTTTGGAAAGTATTCACATACCTATTTAGCCCTGATACTGCCACTACTATGATTCTACCACTTAAATTTTCTTTTTGAAAGCCTGATTGCCATAAGAATATTTCATTAAATTTTAATTAATCCCCAAGATAAAGCTGCTATGGGTGTCTAGGAGAATCTTCTTCGTTGAACTGACACACTGATTAAAATGTAGTGCAACAAGCTTCCAATTCTTTGAAGGACTGTTTGGATTATGAAAAACTACTAGCACAGGAACATACTTAATGTGGTTGATATTAGAATTCTTAAACATAGACTTTATTGGAATTTTCTTTCAGCTATTATTTAATTATTCTAGCTTCTTTATATCTGAAAGTTTAAATTGGAAGTATAGTAAGTGTTTAAAGTATTTAAAGATGCTTCCTTAAAATAACTTTAGATTTTTATTCATTGTTATATAATAATATTTTGAATTTTGGAAATTTTGCATCAGGCAAATGATATGTGGCACATACACTTAGATTCTTTGCTTTGTGCTCTAAAAACCAACTGTGTACATCATTCAGTGCTGATTCAACTTCTTTTTCCTGGAGTGTCTCACATTTGCCATAAACTAGGTATTTAAGTCTGATGTGGTCACTACGGGCTTTGTCTCTAATGCAGAAAAATAAATGGATTTTTCAAGAGAGTAATTGATGTCACCATAAGATACATGTCTAAGACAGGACAAATGAGTTAGTTAGCTTCTAGAGGTGTCTCTTCCACTGAATCCTAGTGGAAAGTTGGAGGGTTGTACATACATATAGACTGTAAATCCATTTGGGCAGATGATAAGATCATTTAGACATCTCAGTCTGCATTACAACTCCAGGATAGTACAAAATGAGAGACAGAGGTATGCCTTACAGTCACTTCTTTTGTGAAGATGTAACTTTTTCTGTGTCTGTTATTTGCTACTGCGTCTCTTTTGCTATTTCTGTTCTACATTTGGCTAGTATTTGGTTGGAAGAGGAGATGAGCAATCTCTGTCTTTTATTTCTGTTCTTGGATCTCTGTTCACTCAGCGAAGACATACTATCTCTGGTGCACTCTGCACTGGGAGCAGAGGCCATCAAAAATTCAAAGGACAGTTAGAATAGTTCTCTTGAGCTGATGAGAAGATAACGTATTTCTGAAATTTGTGAGCCAGATCTTTGGTTGTATATTACATGCTTCCAAGAAGGATTTTCAGCAAACTGGGCAAAAAGAATAGAAGTAAATTAAGTCCAAGTGTTTAGAAGTGTTACATGAGTATTTTACTTAACAATTATTACCTCTCTTGACCCATTTTCAGATGCCAGACATATGATACATCAATGACTCAGTACACTTAATGAAATCAAATTGGTGAGATTTCTCTACGTTTTATTATTATTATTTATTTTATTTTATTTTATTTTATTTTATTTTATTTTATTTTATTT